>NC_059338.1:15905000-16137500 GCF_018350155.1 Leopardus geoffroyi
AAAACCTTTTCTTCCCCCCAAATATCCCACTGTCTCAAAGCCTTTCATTAAATAATTCATATATTCCCCCACTGGTTTGAATTGCCATCTTAAAAAGTCCTAAATTTCCATATTTATCTATAAATATGTCTATACAGATCTCTGCCTTTATTTATATTATTGTAGTATTTTATTGATTAACACAGTGGAATGTATTTTAATGTCTGATAGGTCTAGTCTCCATCACTATTTTTATTTTAAAGAACTTTCCTACCTATTTTCCTTATTTATATTCGTTCAAGCAATATTGTTAAGTGGCTGCTTCCACCAGAAGTCCTGATGCTATTTTTATAAGGACATGATTGAATTTATAGGTTAAGTTAGGTAGAATCAATATTTCTATGATGTTGGGCTTTTCTGATCAATAATACGTTTATACTTTCTATTTGTCTTCTGTGTCTCTCACCAAAGCTTAAAGTTTTCCTCATGTAGAACTTGTGCATATTTGTTAAATTTATTTATTGCTATTTTATAACTATATATAATATAAATTATAATATGTAAACTATATATGAATAACTAAGTAACTTAAATTGATAAAATAAAATTAACTTTTATTAAAAGAGCTACTTTTTCAAAAGATACCTGGAGTTTACTGTCAGATACCTGCGTTCAGAAAGGCAGACTTTCAAATATTTATGTCTATTGGGTGATCTTTCATTTCGCTTGCAATGAGCATCTGTGCCTTTTTTGTTACTAGGGTTTGTTGTCATTTTCCCTAAAGCACAGAAATTTTACCAGGTGGAAAATAGTAACCTGATTAATTAGACTGTCAACTAGTTTTTAATAAATCAAATATGAAGTGTATAAAATGGCACCAAAGGTTAGACATGAAAGATCTCTGCCCCCATAGAATTTGCAGACAAATAGCGAAGATATGACAGGCAACCTAGCCAGATCATTCTCAAGTGTGTGAGGCAAGAGACAAAGCAGGTGTTGGTGTAACAAGTGCAATAGAGCTAATTGGGGGAAGATTTTGGAAACACAGAGCCTTACCCTTTGCCCCAGTGATTAGAACAACTTGAGTTAGAGAACATACTGAGAGAATGACAGAACAATCACAAATGTGAATGGCAAAAATTAACAGATTGCCCAACCCACACCGGGATATATTAGAATATATTTTCTGCCTTTTCTTAATGTCTACTATAAAAGTGAGAAGTAGCACTTAGTTCTGTGGGATTCTACCTGATTTGAAACATCCATTCAATTATGAGGAACATATAATGCAAATTAGATTTTTCTAGGGTCTACAAGTACCATTTACTGACCTCGAGTAAGTACTTTGTTCAATGGCTCTCAAGAGTGCTCTATTCACCTTGCACAGGTGAATATCAACTCCCAGGGATCAGCTTACAACATCTTCAGTATTTTTTTTTCTCTTCACATATATAAATTAACTTAAAATTTTAATTAGAAGTAACAGGTTATTAAAAGTTCCCTAGGAAACATATTGAGTGTGGAATTTTTTTTTAATAAACAAAATGTGTCAATTCAGGAACAAAAACTAAAATGATGGACAGCACAGTAGTAAAAATATGGCTACGTGAAACTGCTTTTAAAATTATAAATTTTTTATCCAACTGGTAGGTGAAAATAATGTGTGATGAGAATTTGTTTATGCAATTATTTTATGAAGTTTCAAAAATATTTTCAGCTATAAATATTATAAAATCACCTAATGGTCAAGAAGGAAAACAGAAAACAATATTATTAAGGGAGAGAAAATCTGAGGACCTATCGAATGCCTTTACAAATACCAACCGCTTTGCGACTAGTTTCTTTAGATTCGTTACACTGTTCCTCTTAATAGACAATACCACGTCCTGATCTTTTTCTTAAGCGTTTACTACCGAGCCCTCCGTGAATAGTTTAATTCTTCATTATCCTCCCTTTGAATGAATTGGGAAGTGATCTTCCTTGCTTGATAAACTGACAGATTGTTTTGTGTCTCAGTTTCTAAGGCAAGGCACCAAGGGTGTGCTAATTGCCCAATCCTTTGAGCAATGTTAACTCTCACCTGCCCTGAAAAACTGAATGGCAGCTTAGTTTTTCATCTTTAAGGGCCTCCTTCTCCTAATCCTCTATTTTGTGTTGTGACATGTAATAGAAGTATTTGAGAAAGAGAGAATGTGGACTACTTGGAGAAAAAAAAAGATGGTAATGAAAATGACCATTTAGCATTAGCAAATGGAAATATCATTTTAAGAATAAGTAAATAAAGTGATTTGATAAATTCACACTGGTAAAATTAAATCATCTTATTGGTTCCTGAAAATTCTTCTTCCTCAATATAGAAACGTACAAGAAAAAGGTTTTAGGAGATTTTTTTTTTCCTAGCGTAGATACTTTCAGTCAGGAAGGAATCTTTTAAAAAGAAAGAGTGGAAGAAAAGGGTAGGGAAGGGAAAGAAAAGGAAGGAGGGAAGAAAGGGATGAAAGAGAAAGAAAGAAAAAGAAAGAAAGAAAGAAAGAAAGAAAGAAAGAAAGAAAGAAAGAAAAGAAAAAAGAAAAGAAAGAAAATGTACTTTTTTTTCTTGAAAGAACAGATGCCTGGCCCTGAAAAATAAAAACATGATTAATTTTGAAGACTATTTAAAAAGGGAAATGGAAATTTGGAAATAATATACACATTTATACACAGACACATAGGTATTATCTCTAGGTGGTTGTTAAGAATGGTTTATCTTCATTTTTCCTTTTTCACGTACTCAACTTTTAAATTTTCCCCAAGAAATACATATTATTTTTGCAAAAATTTCTTTAAAGAGGACTAGAAAAAGCAGAGGGTTCCAAGCAGTCAGTTGGAGTAATCACAGCTGGTTCAGCCTGGACAGAAGGCGTGTGAGGGGTGAGTCAGAAGCCCTGAGGTAGAAGCCTACAGAAGGATAAAAGGTCTGGATGTAAATTCCAGTGATTTTTCAGGAGAACCATTTTGGTGAGTGTTAAGTTTTCCTTCTCGTGTTTTCCCTGGGTTTCCTTCTCCAATAGTTGCCAGTGGTAATCACACAAACCAAAATCAGAAAGATATTGCAGAACAAATACAGAAACTAAATAGGCTTGGTCAGAGAAGTAAACGGGACTATTTGTGACCAAGACAAAGACCATGGTTGGGAGGTACTGAGGAGTGGAAGATACTGGGTTGTTGAAGGTAGAAGACAGGGAGCATGAAGTCTTCCCTCTCAGGTAACACCTGGGGTGGGGGGTAATTTAAAGACAGAATGGGATTTTTCTGGATGGAAAAACTAGACATGTATCAATATGATCGCTGCCCTTATTCACTGTTCTCTAAGCATAAACTTTTCTTCCTTTTATATAATTGGGGTCAGTATCTCATTCCACTATTAGTATCAAGTGTTTGCTCCTTGGCATAGATTCCCAGCTAAAAACAAAAGGAAGCGAAGAGGAACTGAAACTTCCCGAGTGAACGAAGTACTTTTGGGTTTAAACCAGATGAAGGCATATTTTTAACTACCTTAAAATACCAGCACCCAGAATAGTCTTACCTTCTCCAGGAGTTGCCGGTCACCAGAAATAGTGCTTTAGATTGTCAGTACATTCAAACACTATTAATCTCTTTAAAAAAAAAAAAAAAGTCTTGAAAAACCGTGAAAATGCAGTTTATCTTTCAAGGTTACCTAGAGAAATTCAGAGAGCTTTGCACACAATCCGATTCTCTGGATGCCTTTCTTCCCAGAATAAACGATGTTTCATAAAAATTACAAGGGGGAAGAAAAAGATAGAGCAGCATTTGTTTTCTTGGGAAGGTAAAGAAAATAATTATACGTGGGAACGCCTCAGACTTCCAAGGAGTCTGTAGGAAGGCTAATGCTGTTAGAAAAGGGACAGCTTTGTTTTATAGTCCCTGATGTCTGGTTTTTAGTGTGGAGGGAAGTGTGCACTTTCCCAGCTGCGTTTGCAAGCAATGCGGTATCTCTGACATGCTGCCCTCTGGGAAAACCCGCCAGTGGGGGAATTGTTGCCGTGATGCAGTACAGCTTGTAACTTGGAATCCCGTCGGAGAACTTTGTAGTTGCTTGTCAGTCAGTGGGAAGATAAAAGAGGCAGCCTCTTTTCAAGCAATTTGAATTCATTTCCCCGGAATGAGTTAGAGGGTCAGGCAGCTGGAGTGAAATCTTACCAAGTGTATTCTGGGGGTGGAAGAGAACAGCGGCGGAGCAGAGGGAACATAATGTTTGCCTGGCAGCTGGATAAGTAGAGGAATGCGGCCAGTGGTTGGTCCACTTCTTCTCAGGACCACTTACCTGGTTCTCCATATTTTCAGAAGGAAAGGTCAGAGAGAGTACAGCTCCATCCCATTGTATTAAATAAAAACCCAACACATGAAAAATACATGAAAATTGAAACTCAATGGAGGTTTAAAGTAGTAGGTAATAGTATTTCATACATAAATACTCATCAAGCACAGACATGTGAAAGGCTCTATACTATGGTTTTTTCACATTAGATGATTATTGACCATACAATTTCTTTGAGAGACACGGAAGAAATTAAATGAGCGTTGTGCTAGGGAGTTCTTTGGCAACACACAATAGCCCTGGACCTCTCTCCTTGACCATGTCATATGTTTTCAAAATCAACACAGGAGATTTTAGGAATGACGGCTATGGAAGAGGTTATGTTCGCAGCAAAGATTAATAGGAAGAGCAGTAAGAACGTAGGGGAAATAGAGAAAATTACTTTCTCCCTATTTCTTTGGGAGGCAAATTTCTCTTCTGCAAAAAAAAGCAATTACAGTTAATATACTTTCCCATAACGTTCCAACACATTTCTAGAGATACAAATGCACATAACTAATAAACACATGGGAGATAAAAAGCTTTTTACTTGGGGTTAAAAAAATCATTGCTGTATTATTGGTGAAAATATGACCAGGCAATGATAAGATGTATATCATTCCAAACATCAAGCTATACAATATATACCCGCTGAATATATTGACACCTCTGATTGTATATCATGTCATGGCCAATAAAGCTATAGAAATATGTAATTAGGAGATATTCTTCCACAAGAATGGAGTTAAGCATTAATTTATCAAAATTACTTAAGAACTCATCTGTTCTCAACACTCACACAGCAGCTTATTGAATTTGTGTCTCATATCTAATTGGCTATTTTCTTGACATAATGAACAAGTACAAAGTCTGTGCTGTTGTGTCTGTTGAAGCAACGACGTAGTGATGCAATGCAAATCCTAACCCTGGGCAGCACGGTGTCAGGGAGCGGAGTCCACAGG
Source organism: Leopardus geoffroyi (assembly GCF_018350155.1). Lineage (NCBI taxonomy): Eukaryota > Metazoa > Chordata > Mammalia > Carnivora > Felidae > Leopardus > Leopardus geoffroyi. The sequence continues at coordinate 15,910,299 of NC_059338.1, forward strand.
GGCATGAGAGAGCACCGGACTTGTGTGTTCTCTCGGCTGAAGTTTGTGTTTTAAACTCTGCAGTGTGATTCTGTAGGATCTCTATATTCCACTGCCTCATAAAAAGAGACTGTCAGATAGATGGAGCATATCATCAGCAGATCGACCTCCTAAGTATTGACTTGGGTTTTGGAAGGTTTTGAATAGTTTTGTTTTTTGTTTGTTTGTTTGTTTGTTTGTTTAAATCAGATGGGAATACTTAAAGCGTTTAAAAATGCTCAACATTGTCAAACTCACACCATGGCTGATTTGGGGGTTTCTAATACACATGAAGAGGTTCACCTGGAAACACCAGCCATGAAGCAAATATATAATAATTTGAACCAATATTGTGTACCACGAATATACCAGTCAGGTGTGGGTTCCTGCATGCTTTTGTGTCATGGCAAGTGTTCAGTTTTTGCTGAATAAATAGCATTAGTAGAGTTGGTTTCAGATATTTCTAGACTGAAAGTATAACCATTAGACATAATTATCTGGATTTTGAATCAAGAGGCTCTTGATAGATAAGTGTCCATTATCAATTAATATTAATTGATGAATTTATATTAATATTAATTAATATTAATTAATATTAATATTAATTGATGAATTAATTGATGAATGGAAGAGTGGACTATAGAAAGAAATAGAAAAAAAATCTTGTCCTCTCAGACCAGTGTCCTACCCCAGCCTCTGAGACAGGGTGCTAGAGCTGGAGATTCTCTCCTTTGATTCCTGAACTTTTCCTGTGTGTGTGGGGGGGGGGAGGGGGTGTGCGGGGGAGGAGGGGTCACAGGATAGACTCCTTGGATGATGATGAGTCATCATCACAGAGTATTACAAGGATCACAAAACTTGTTTGGCTCCTTAGAAAGTACTATTAGATGACTCTGAAATCATCATGCTGTATAAAAGAACAGCCCAGTAAGAACTAATATTTCCCAACTTTTTAGGTGAAGTTATTAGATCAATGAGTTACTTCACCCAATCAAAAAACCAGAATCTAAGGATGCTAGCAGACCATTTAAGAAAGCACGAAGATTTTATATAGTTTTCTGAGAATTTGCTTTCTTTGTAAATAGGGTTGCATATAAATCTTTGTTTTTGTTTTTGTTTTTGTTTGTAGTCAAACTTCTTTGGGGAGATAAAGTAAAAGGACATGTCACGAAGATTGCATAATAAGGAACTTAATATGAATTGGAGGATCAGGGAAGACCTTTTCAGCAGATGACATTTAGGATAACATTTAGGCACTAACTCAAGAGAAGAATAGATGACAGTGGATTCCAGAGAAAATGGCATTTGTGAAGGTGCAAGGAAAGTAAAATCTTTGTGGATTTAAGGAAATGAAAGAAGGCCCGTGTGGCTGGGAGAGAGTGGATGAAAAGAAAATGGCCTAAGATGAGGCTAGTAAAAGCTAGGCAAGAGCTACTTCATGCAGAATCCTGTAGGGTATTTTTAAGGATTTGGGCAGAGAAATGGCATAACTACAAAGGGTTATCAATATTTTTAGTTGTTATACAGACAAATATTACTTAAATTTAGTAGCTGTAGGCTTAGATTGAAATATTTTGTTTTCTTCAGAAATATTTTTGTCAAAATGATACTAATTATAAATGAGCTATATTTTCATTTGGTTGGCATCCAATCTTTTCTCCTATGAAGATTTATATATATATATATATATATATATATATATATATATATATATATTTGAGATCTTGCCACAAACACCTTATATCCTACTTTACTCATTCAACATTACATCGTATTTCTCATATCACACAAAATGCACCCATATAAAGCATTCTCAATAAGTACAGAAAATCGCTAGTATGGATATACCAAAATGATTAGCCGTTCCATTATTATCACAATTGCCATTCCATTATTTGGATTATAATATCAAAATATATCAGCCATTTCATTTCATTGTTATTGGATGTTTCAGTTTATTATTTTTACAATTAGAAATAATATTTATTATTAACATACAACTCTGCATATATCCTTAATATATATTGCTAAAAGAGGAATTGTTAAATTAAAGGTTGGTAATATTTTTTAAGACTCTTAATAGGCATTAGAAAATTGCTTTCAAGAAAATCATATCAATTTACGTGTTTCCTAGTGGTATACAAATATGTTTATCTTTCTGTAATTGTGCTAATTTGACAGGTAAAAATGATAGGTTCCTTTAATTTGCATTTCTTTTATTCCTATTGAGAGCAAACATGTTCCATATGCTTATTATTTATTTGTTTGTCTTTCTTATTTGTTCACCCATTTTGCCCAGGAGATTTTAGAGGTTTTTAAATTAGTTGTTATTTGCATGGAAGCTGAAATATTATGAATAGCAATTATTGGCCATTATAGTGTCAAAGGTTCAGTTTGTCTCTTTGATGTGTTTATGAGGTTTAGGAAATGTTTTGTATTTTTGATAATGAAATCTCTATTTTTGTAAAAAATTGTTTTTTCTCTATCCAGAGTTAAAGCATTATGTTGTTTAATTTTGCTAAATTTGTCCGAGACTTAAATTCATATGTGTGATGATGCTTATTTCTAGGCTATTTATTCCTTCTTTCATATTTCTATTTCTCTTGGAGTCATCACTACGACAATTTCATCTCCTTGCTTTCAACATTTTAAATATTTAGAAAATACCTTTGTATCTTACAGATATGGGTCCCGTCTTCTTCCTGCAGCTTATTCCTCATTTTTGTCTTAGGTGTTATATGTATATTCCTCCAAGTGAACATTAAATTAAGTTGAAAAAAATGCAGCTGATATTTTTGATGGACTCATCTTTTTATAAAATAATCCATCAGGAATTTACGTCTTCCAATGTTTCTCATCCAGCAATGTGTTATGATTACATTTATTTAGATGTATCTCACAATAAAGTTCGGTCAAAAAAAAAGTTTTTCATAAAAAAACCCTGTTTCTTGTTCAGATTATGTCCAGGTATTTTACTTTTTTTATTTATCTTTTCTTGTGATTGTGCTCATTTATTTTTAGTATAATATTAAAAGAATCATTATTGGTGTCACATCTGTGTTTTAAGACATGCCATTTCCATCAATACTTTCTTTAAACATTTATAAATCTCTGAGTTAATTTTTCTAGCTCTATTAAGACAGAAAATACAGAGGTCCTTATATTTAAGGAACATTTCCATGAGTCCGACCCACTTAGTTATATAAATTTAGATGTATATAATACACTGACAAACAAGATGGATGCTTTTACTGTGAACAAAAAGGTCTCTAATTTAAGTTACGATCACAAGTATAACCCATACAATATGATTATTTTAGGTAAACTGCAACAAAACTATTTGACTAATTTTTTGTTTCCAGAAATTCATTTGAGACTATTAAAATAAGCTTATAAAGTAAATATAAAAGGTTTAACATGTTTGTATTCATTTGTACCCATTGTATCCATTGTACCCTCTTTTGGAAGTGTTTAATGGAAATAATTAGGGGAGCCTGGGTGGCTCAGTTGGTTAAGCGGCCAACTTCAGCTCAGGTCATGATCTCAAGGCCCAAAGGCTTGTGAGTTTGAGCCCTGCGTCGGGCTCTGTGCTGACAGCTCAGAGCCTGGAGCCTGCTTTCGATTCTGTGTCTCCCTCTCTCTCTGACCCTCCCCTACTCTCCTTCTGTCTCTGTCTCTCTCTCAAAACTAAACATTTAATTTTTTTAATAAGTGGAAATAATTAGAGAGGCACAAAAAATATTTCTAAAATCATGTTCTTGGTAAAGTTTATTTGTGTAACAAAACTTGAGAGGGGTGTTCTTAAATGTCCAACTAGGTGGACTAACCACATTATAGTAAATTCATTATTAAGATTATGTAGATGTGCATTTATTGATAAATATATAATATCGCAGCTACAAAATAATGAGTATTACAAAATTCTGTAAGTGTAAAATATAATAATATATTTATATATGTGTGTCTAAAAATATGAGAGGATACATATCCAAATACACAAAAATATTAAGAAGTTAACAATGATTATCTTGAAATTTTAGATAATTTTAGTTTTTTTCTTCATAGTGTCTGATGTAGTCTTAAAATTTACAATAAACATATATTTCTTTTATAATCAGATGAAGGAATGAAGGCAAAAGAAAAAAAAAAAAAAACAGAGGAGGGAATTTGTAGCCCGTATCATCTTATAGGAAAACTATTGGAATATTTTAGGAAACAACAGACCTTAAAACTGAAAATTCTCATGAGAACATGGGAACCAAAGACTTCATTAAACAGGGGCATTAAAAATCTTGGGCCTTGACTTCTTTCAAGCCCAACCAATTACAATTACTGTTTATTATCTTCTTGCTTTTACTTGAATCCCTTAAACTTAAAGTGATTCACTTTCCCCTTTCCATAATAATTTATTCCTTTATAATAATAGAGTTTCTTATTATCTTTTTGATTTGTACTGTTTCCTGTCTAATGATTTACTCTCTGTGGCATACATGCAAAAGTTATATTAGAAAAATTATTATGCTATAATAATTATGGTACCATCAAACTGAATTAAATTATGCTTCATTGTAAATAGTAAAATGTATTAATTTTTTTAAAAGCCTTTTTATGCCAGAGAGGATAAATAAAGTTACCTCTATATACTTTCATTAAACACCATGACGGTACAAGCCACATGACAGAACTGATAACAAATCAACTCACTCCTTCTTACAGCAGTCCCTTCCAGGTAGTTCTGAAATTAGCTTTCTCAGGACTATGAATTAAGTGCAATGTATTGAACAGAATCTGTGCATTCTGTGAATAAGAGTTTCACCTTCATTTTGCGTGAATATATATACATAGGCAGATCTTGGAACAAAGTTTCCTTCCATCGATTTAAGATGAAAATGAACCTGCATTTTAAGTGTGTTTTCCCTTTAGTTTTCCCTTTAGTTTCCCTCTAGTTTTCCCTTTAGCATACCAGAGCAATGCTGTCTAAAAGACATACAGACTGAGATATATGTGGAATTTTGAATTTTGTATACTTTACACTTAAAGGGAACTTCAGTTCAGAGGATAATCTTGATCAGAAATGTTTGATCTATATTTAGTTTTCATGTAATTTTCACTTAAAGAAGTAGATTCCCATACCCACATATTTGAAAATCTTCCAGTAACTAAATCAATGATCAGTTTTAAATTTCAATTAATTAAAATTAAATAAAATTAGAAACTCAATTCCTTAACCACACTAGCCACATTTCAAGTGTTTAATAGCCACATATAGATAGGGGGCTATTGCATATGACAGCACAGGTTTAGAAGTGAAAAAGTGAAAATCTAAGTCAATGCCAAACTATTGGGAATGTTTTGTCCACTGGATTTCAGAGAACATGAGGTAACATGTTTTTCCTCATTAAATCAACTTGTTGGCTGCATTGATAATTAAACAGTTGCTCTGGTTCTACGTACAAGTCATCTTATTTTTTATGCCCTTTAATTTTCTTTAAGGCAAATATTTGTATGTGCCTTAATTATGCTGAAAGCTGTCTCCCCCCAGGTATCTCTGTTATCCTGGAGATAACCCTCGATTTAACTGTTATATAATAAATTTTGAGTAAAATAAAGAACATCTACATTAGGGGAAAAAAAAATAAATGTAGCTACTGTGCTACCGTATTTTGTTCTTATTTCTCGACTGTCTTATAAATCATGTAAATAAGTACAATAAACATTTATTGAGCGATTCCATAATGCTTTGGATCTCCAGGTCCATCATTTGTGATGGGACATAGAAGTTGGCCCCGGAAAGCTCAAAGTATGTCGTATGTCAAATGACGCCTTCCATCAAGTTTAGAGTGCCATTTTTTTCTCAGTATTACAACTTAGTGTAATGGCACTTGGCAGTATTGGCATTTCTGATATGACTTCTTTTGGCCAGCTCAGCATTCTTAAAAAATAAATAGTTTTTTCACTCTGTGATTGAAAGGGTTAAATAGTACCAATTCATTACCACTCACAGAAGGATTTATTTTGTTCTCATAAATCAGTTTTATTCCACATTTTTATTATTCCCTTGGGTGAGCTACTCCAATTGAAATCAATACGAGTGCAAGTGACACAATCAATCTAGATATTTGATTATGGATTGGAGATCCCCAGGTCTGCTTTCTTAGCCAGTTTCTTACTGATCATCTCTCCCAAGAACTGAATATTCGTATTGGCATCTATGAGTTATGATCACGTTTAAAAAGCAGACAATAATTTTCATTTGTAGACTGACAATGGAAGCCTAGAGAATGAGCAAGGATAAAAAAGGTAAAGACTTCAAATATGTGACTATTAACACTGTTATAAGTAAGCTTCAGACTTTTCAGTATTTTTCTTAACATGAGGTTAGCTTTCAAATAACTTTATTCTTTCTTTAAAAAAGACCAACGAATACGATTGGTAGCTATAAACTGCGTTCGTAGGCTACATTAGGTAAGTGATTTACTCCTTCTCATGACAGAGATTGTTACCTATTTTCACACATTTACTTTAGAACCTAATCACACTAACTAGGTTAATAAGAAAACAGTTAAGGTGAATAAAATACCTTTGACGGGATTCAAGCTGGTTCTTTTCATTTCCATAATTATCCAGGCTGGAAAGCCACTATCGGGGGATTTAAAGGAGGCAAACAGTTCAACTTTAAATTAGAGAGCGAAATTGATTAAGTTGTTGCTCAAGAGGGCAACATTTATATATCAAACCCTCTTTGCTTTACAAACAAATTTATATCTTATGATCCTTTACATATTGAATGTTTATTTTGGGACTCATGGTACCACATTATAGTTCTCTTGCTTCGGACTCTAGCCACCTGTTCTTGGTTCTTAAGCCAAATTTCTGCATAGGCACAATTAAACCATTTTGTAACTCATTTTCTTATATTTAGAATAAGGCAATATTTGGTACACTTAAATTCCAAGGCATTCCCTTAAAATAAATTCCAAGGCAATGTTAACACTGCATTTGCTTCTTTCAGCAAGTATGTTAGCCTCATTTAGCCTTTTAATTTTCACTAAGATCTGTAGGAAGGAGATGTTTTGTGTATATTTGCAAATTACCTCTAGAAGGCACATAAGTTTGAAAGTTTAAAAAAGTCTTTGAGAAGCAGTTGATGCAGTAAATCCGTCCTTCTTTCATCCAAAGAGTCATTAATTATTCTTCAGTTACTCTTATTAAGCCTTAAGAACGGCAGCTATCCCTGCAGTCAAAGCAACGCACTCGGATTTCCATTTACAAACTTCCTGGGCACGTGGAATTAGGAACTGTCTGTAACATATTTTCTTCCTGCTTCTTTCCATTTCTGTAATTTGCATTTATAACTGCTGAATAATAAAAGACATTCAAAGCATTAATGACAGAATAGTGCAGTGGCATAAGACAGGGCTCTGTCAATACAGTGTTCTTTCCACATACACCGTTCCATTCTTTGAAAAGAGTGTACTCAAGAAAATCAATCCAGAAATTGGAAATGACTCTCTTTGTTCAGGAAGCCATAACATTTTTAAAGAGATAGTCACTTTAATTTTTCAACCCAGAGGTGAAACTTTTCTTTAAAGGGCCAGATAGTAAACGTTTTACACCTTGTAGTCAATATGGCCTCTGCCATAACTACTCGGTCGTGCCACTGTAGCATGACAATACCTAGAAGTACAAATGTCTGTTTTCTAATAAAACTTTATTTACAAGTACAGGAAGCTGGCTAAATTTCACCCGTAGGCTGTAGTTTTTGGATCCCTGGTTTTATTATAATTTAGTTAAAATTTAAATATAATTTATATATTTTCCTTGGATATTTAACTGTTTCATGATGCTTTTGATTTGGCAAAAATTATGTGTGCTAGTTTAAAAATGTATGTAGTATAGAAAAATAACAATGAATCTACCTGTAAATAACCAATGTTAACAAATGCTGACATCGTTTCAGACCTCTCTCAATTCATGGGTGGTTTCTTGGTAGCAAGCAACACAAACAACTCCGGTTAATTAAGGCAAAAATGAATTCTTACAAGAGAACTGATCATTTCCAAAAGTTGTCAGGAAAACTGAAGAGTCAGACTTGTATAGAAACCACAGATAGCTTGGCCCAGACAAGATACCTCAAAATACCCCTCCAACTCCCCACCAGGAGAGCATCACCACTCAGTGGCCCCGGATAACTGCAGCTATGCTTCAGCATTCTTTGTGTTTTTTTTTTTTAGAGTTTATTTATTTATTTTGAGAGAGACAGACATGGTGTGAGTGGGGGAGGGGCAGAGAGAGAGGCAGAGAGAGAATGCTGAGCAGGCTCTGTGCTGCCAGGGCAGAGCCCAATGTGGGGCTCAAACCCATGAAGCCATGAGATCATGACCTGAGCCGAAGCCAAGTCAGACGCTTAACAGACTGAGCCACCCAGATGCCCCTCTGCTTCAGCATTCTCAACAATTCTACAGACATCTAGAGGAATCCCTAAGTGACCAGCAAGCTTTGTAGTCCCCAGGTGGAAGCATCTAATTGGCACCTCTGTAGTCAGTGTCCACATGAGCTCTAAGATATCCTTTTGTTAAAAAAATCCTAATTATATTTCTGATCATTTTCTTTGTATATATCATCTTCTCTTTCATTGTTATAAGTTCTTGATTTTTTTTCTTATGCATTGATTGTGCTTATCTCAAGGCTTTCCATCATGCCATTGATTTAACTTTTAGCTGTTTCTATTGTTTTCCTTACTTTTTCTAACTTTATTAAATACTTATGTTTTTTTTCCTAATTTCCACTTTGTTTCTCTGGCTTTATAATATTCTTTTTTATCTTGCAGGGAATATGTATCATATTTATCCCCCAGGTCTGTGTGGTTTACTTTGTCTTATTTTTTACTTTTATTTATTTTTGAGAGAAAGAGACACAGAGCAAGCAGAAGAGTGGCAGAGAAAGAGAGGGAGAGAAATCTGAAGCAGGCTCCAGGCTCTGCACAGAGCCTGATGTGGGGCTTGAACTCATCAACTGTGAGATCATGACCAGAGCCGAAGTCAGACATTCAACCAACTGAGCCACCCAGGCGCCCCTACTTTGTCTTTCTATGCTGGGATCTTTTCTTTTCTTTTCTTTTGACTATATGTATGCATGTTCAATATGTTATTTCTTCCTTAAAATGTATTTTGCTTATGCCTTGTATGGTCAGCTCTGTCCAGACTTTACATTTGTGCTGAAGATGGCTCCTTCTTTTCCTTTCTGGTGCTAGTCTTCTCTCAATCTTAGCTCTGAGAACTGGGTGTTGTTATTAATGTACCTGTCTATAGCCTTGGGGTAGAGGTGGGAGGGAATGGGAGCAAAATAGAGAATATGGATTAAAATGCATTGGATAAATGCAGAATTCTAGGGCATCTAGTTTGCCAGTTTCCTCTCAGATCTCATTAAATGTCCCTTATAGCAACACCCACTGTATTTATTGACATTCATCCTCAAATCCTAGTAACATCAGCTTATTCCCCCAACTCGGCACAGTGGGAGGTAGGACAGCCAGCTCTTTCTATCTCTACATTCATTTCCCTTCAGAAGGTTGGAGAAGGTTAGGAAGAGTTCTAAGGATTTTGCTTGGTTTATATTCCTTCCTCTAGGAGCATTTAGGAACTGTGCTATGCTGAGCATAAATTTACCCTATCTTTCTTTTGTTGTGAGGTTTCAAAATTAAATCATTAATTTGTTCCTTTTCCTTTATACGTTCACTCCAGGATTTTCAACTCTTTTGTTAATCGTACTATTTTTGTTTTCCTAGTTTTTTTTTTTTCCATTTTGTTGTATTTTGGAAGGTATTTTGGAAAGGTAATTCTATCATAATAATTTATCCATTCTTCTCCCAAAATACATAAACTTTTGAAAGTCCACAATTTATTCCTAATTCTCTTCTTAGCAAGGAGATTCGTATCCACAGCTTGGAAACTGTAACACACAGACTCTAAGATAGCATCTGATTATCCCATTATTACGTTCTGTGATCAGTGATTGCTGGTACCCATGACCTTGTGTAATCTCTTACCTTGGCATGTGGTCAAAACCTGTAGCTTTTCCCTAACCAATAGGCTATGGCTATTGGTCAGAAGAAGGTGGGATGCAAGTCCTGTGATAATGTTACATAAGAATGTAACCCATCTTGCTAGGAGACTATCTTCCTTGCCGGCATTGATAAAGCAGTCAGCCATGTTGGGGAGGCCCACATCAGAAAGAAATGAGGGCAATTTCTGGCCAACAAGAAGCTAGCAACTGAGGGCAGCCTCTAGCCAATAACATGTAAGAAACAAAGGCACTAAGTTTCAGTAGCCTGTAAAGAACAGAATGCTGTCAATAACCACTTGAGCTGGACATGATCCTTTCCCAGTAGAGCCTTGAGATGGGACTTCAGTCCCAGCCAATATGTTAATTGCAGCCTTTTGAGATCCTGAGCAGAAGACCCAATTAAGCTTGCCAGACCTCTGATCCACAGAAACTATGAGATAAGAAGTATATGTTGTTTTGAGCTGCTCAGCTTGTGGTAATGTCAGTACATGGCAGTACATAACTAGTACAGGAACACAGGACATTGTGACTGCAGCACAAAAAGCAGGTAGAAGTCACCACAAAACATGATATAATCCCACCCCAAATGGGCATTCTCCTTTAATGGAGAATCTGTCTCAGGCATATATATCTAAGTAACTAAAAAGAAAATTGTAAACACTTCATTAAGAATTAGGGATAGGGTGCTCTGTAATCAGTGACTGCTGAGCTATGCACTTGATCCCAGTAGTACTAGAAGTTCAACATAGTATGTTTCGTAAGGCTCTACTAGAATTCCAAAAGGAAATAACAGCTGCTGTTAATCAGTCATGTTCCAGTATTTACTCTGGAAGCTGGAGACCACTTTCTATAATAGCATATTTTCCCAAATAGCTCTTGGCTGATTGAGATAATGGCAATAGTGTGTTCATTTGGACAACTAACACTTTGCTCAAATGGGGAAAATGAAATCAAATTAGAAAAAAATATGACTTGTCAGAGTACAGCATAGTTGATGAAAATGGACCATACCTACCACAACTGTGGTAAATTACTCTTGAGAAATGTACTCTTTGAGAAATCTATCAATCAATCTATCAATATGTCTATTGATCTATGTATATATTCATGTATGTATGTATCTATCTATGTATACACATCACACACATGCACGCACATACACGCACAGTTCTTTTCTGGTATTAATAAAATGAGATCCACTTAGAAAAACCTGACTATGATAGAAAGCAAAGTTGATGGAAACAAACCATGCTCCAAATGACTTTCTAAAATGATGTTTTAGATATATGGAAAAGTAATCGTGCAATATTGGTGTAGTCTTGCCCACACATTAAGAACAACAAGGGGCGCCTGGGTGGCGCAGTCGGTTGGGCGTCCGACTTCAGCCAGGTCACGATCTCGCGGTCCGTGAGTTCGAGCCCCGCGTCAGGCTTTGGGCTGATGGCTCAGAGCCTGGAGCCTGTTTCCGATTCTGTGTCTCCCTCTCTCTCTGCCCCTCCCCCGTTCATGCTCTGTCTCTCTCTGTCCCAAAAATAAATAAAAACGTTGAAAAAAAAAAAAAAGAACAAAAACAGAACAAAACCAAAAAGCCTCAGCATCTACCAAGCTCTCTTTGCTCTTGCACGAGCATAGACTCAGGTCAAGGTTTCTGTACCATCTTTTGGTGAGTGGCTAAATATTCTATGTATTGATTCCCTAAACTACAATTGTCATTCTAGCAGAGTGACCACTTTAAAGAGGACTCAAAGAAGTACAGCTTCTACTAGATGACAACTAATTAAAAATCACGTTAGAGTAATTACAATAATGGTAAGAAATATGATGCATTGATAGAGCACTGTCCTTCTCAGAGGCTGAAGTTGCTCACAGTTTACTCATTTCTTCCTCTTTCAAAATGTTCTGTGGAGAAGACAGCTATGCAGGTATAGATCTATGTTGGCAACACTTTAAGGTCAGGGATAGGTTTCTGCAGCCACATGTTAACTTAAAAATGACCAAATGCCCAGTACCATTTAGATCTCTACCAAGATAATATCTATTATAATAATGGAGTTTGGAGGGTACACTTGCCTTTAGGGTAAAATAATTTGAAATACTATCTTCAGAAAGAATAAATAAAAGTAACTTAAATATTAATACATGCTATAGAGTGACCTAGAATTATTAGCTCACATTAAAGGCCTTATTCACCACTTTGCCCAGATCTGCAGTTTGCTATTCTGTGTCTTTTGATTTTGGTATTGGCAGAATTCTGTGCTAATGAGATGGAGCTGAACCACAGTAAAATTGAGACCTCAATACCAGGAAAATATAGCATTTTCTTTTTACCGCAAGAAGTGGGAAAATTAGTTAACACCTCTCCTACCTTAAGGTGTAATTGGATTCAGAAAAAGGCTAACTTAAAGCAGGACCAGGTCTGACATCTAAAATCCTCACAAGGTAACAAGAATCAGTTTGGTTTGTTCGCTGTCATTTCTCATTATAATCTTTGTCATGAGAATGGATTCATGTTGTGCCATTTTCTGTTCTTGTTACAATCTTTGTCACATGAATAAGATATCAGGATGTTAATGCCTGGCATACAGTCTTCTGTGTGTGATGATACTGTACAAGACTACGCTGACCTTTGCAATATTATGTATTCTGATTGGTTGTTCATTTCACCTCTTTCCCACAAGTTAATAAGGCTGTAAAAAGGAGAGAACTGAAATGGCCAGCCAGTCAAATTATAGAATATTGAAAAGGTCAGAGCAGTACAGCACAGAGGAAGAAAAAATTATGGAATATATGGTGCATTAAAATTCTTGTGACAACGATTATAACGAGAATGGGAAAGGATACCCATTTATGTTATATCAATCTAGAGAACCCCATAGGATGATATTCCTGAGACAGCAATCATTTACGCATCCCTGAATCATACATATCTATTTACATGGGTTTTGCTTAAAAAACTAATTGTATAGAAAGTATCTTACTATTTGACAAATAACGTTAAATGTAAGATTTTTGGCCTTGGAAAATGGGCATTAGTGCTATTAACATTTTTGTAGGGTGCCACATCTGAAGCTAAGAAAATGTTCTTTATAAGTAAAATCTGTTGGACATGTAAGATTTATTTGGGCTGTTTCTCAATTTAACACTTTTTTTTTTCTTCAAAATAAAGCAGAAAAGCAGAAATTCACTGAGTGAATTAACTTCTTTGAAAATCCTGTAGAATGTAGAATATCCTGAGATAGCCTCCAGGAGCTTATTTAAAAATTTTACACGATCTACACAAAACTTGTGGGTCTTTTGCTTGTGATGCATGATGTTGGCCAATAGCAAAGAATCTCTCCTTCCCCTGCAACCTCAGTGGGAAGACTGAAAGAGAGAGAAATACTTGTTAGAAAACCTGAAGTTATTGTTCTCAAGTGTGAAAAATGATTGCTCATTTTAAAAATTATTTCTATGCGTATTTAAGTGTTTCTTACAGGACAAATTCATAGCTTTTGTGGTCTGTAAAAGATAAGTCTGGCTCAAGAGGCTGCTTTATACTGAAGATGCATCATTTCACTAATAAAGTAAACATTTTATAGCCCAAAGCTAGAGTCTAAAGGCATCATTGACAAGCATGTCAAAAGTGACCTAATTATTTTGGGAAACAGAGGAAATAAATTTTGATCATTGCTTTAAGACTAGCTTGAACATGGGTTACATGACCTCAAATCAGTAGTTCAGCATGCTTTAAGAAGAATCATCAATGATTCCTGGGCCCTAACTTCTGAGAGTCTCAGTCGGTAGGTCCAGAGTAGAATTCAGGGATGTGGATGTTGATGAAGTACCCCCAGGTGATTTTAATGGAGGTGAACCCTAGAACACTAGTGTAGATGACCTCATCTGCAAAGTGCTGAGTACAACCCCCGGGTTAAAGCCCAGTGGTGCAGACCACAGCCAAAGAGGTGAATGAGGGGAGCTCCTTTTCACACTCACGGTGCCTGGGGGCAGGGTGATGGGAGAGTTGTGGTTCCAGAACACTGGAGCTTAACTGGGCCTGCACCGTTCACTTATACTTACAAATGGGGTCAGCGCTAAGGCTGACCAGACAGAAATGGTCACCTCTGATAGGAAATGCTTATCGTTTTAACATTTTCCAGCTTGACTCTTGAGGCTAGACCAACGGGGCTGCATTTTCCAGCCCACTGAAAACCAAGTTTATGCAGTGAGAAGCAGTAAAGCAAGACCCTCTCAAGAAGGGGGATCTGAGGACTTGCATTTTAAGAATTTTCCCCCAAGATCTAGGAACTCAAACTGGTCAAATTCAAAGGAAGAAAGTGAAGACAGAATAAAGTGGAGAAAACCCAAATCTGTGGATCCCGTTTTGGTTTTGAATGTGGAGAGTCTGGAGCTTTACCGAGGGTTGAAATCCTGTCGGTTGCTCTAGGCCTATGAAATTGAGCTGCGTGTCCTTTGGGGGTAAGGGAGCATTGGACTCATTCGGCTGTGTGGTTCCTGTAGATGTACAAGTTCTTTTTGTGAGCTGAACGAAATGGTTATGTAATTGCATACTTCTCATAATTATTGAGTAATTATATACTTCTTATAATTACTGAGTAATCATTGTTCTATAACTAGAACTTAATGTTACAACTAATTGTATAATTACCATGTATTAATGTTATCTGGGAAACTTAGAATAAAGTGGTATTTAATATATTTCCCCTTGCCACACCATTTTCAAAGCTAGCAAAAAGTGTTTGTTTTATGGCTAGAAATTTCCTTCAAAAACAAACAAAATACAAGGGGAAAAAACCACACTAGTATTATAATCATAGATGTTAACTCATTGATCTTACATTTGCACCTGGCTTGAAAATTGTATTCTCTTGGCTTAATTTTAGAATTTTCACTGTGATTTTACAATCTTCATTTGCGTGTGTGTGTGTGTGTGTGTGTGTGTGTGTGTGCGTGTGTGTGTGAGGTGTGCTCAGGTAACACAATTTCAGGGGCACTTGACCCTCGCCCCGGGTCTCACAGGCTAAGCTGACCTTTCTGAAATTTCACAGCTGGGCACGTGACAACAGCAATTGTGTCAGCTAGAACCAGAAATGCTTCCATGGAGTTCGACATTATGGGAAATCGAGATCTTCAAATGTGGATAATGTAACTTTTCTTAGTGCTTACAAGGATTCATATTTAAACTTACCCAGGTTTCTTGAGTGCAGGAACTATGTCTTCTACATCCTGGGCACCTTGTTATCGGAACGTAGCAATACCTGCTCTCTGTATGCGGTTGGAGTCAACAATCTTGTGTCTAATCAGGTTGACTAGTTATAAAGAACCTATGATAGCTAATATAGTGTCACTTAGAAATGTCTTTTTAAGGCGAATTTTCAGGTTTCAGGACTTCTTGTTGAAGTGTGTTACATACAGACAGCTGTGGTGTTTACTTGCATTTTAGGAACTTATAACAATTCTTAAGCGGTAAATATATCTTCGCCTTATTTTATTAAAAGTGAATAGAGGGGCGGCTGGGTGGCTCAGTCGGTTGAGCGGCCGACTTCGGCTCAGGCCATGATCTCACGGTCCATGAGTTCGAGCCCCGCGTCGGGCTCTGTGCTGACAGCTCAGAGCCTGAAGCCTGTTTCAGATTCTGTGTCTCCCTCTCTCTGACCCTCCCCCGTTCATGCTCTGTCTCTGTCTCAAAAATAAAAATAAACGTTAAAAAAAAAAGTGAATAGAAATTATTTTCCCCATGTTTTAGCCCATAAGCACCACTTATTCTCTTGGGAATAAACCACTCCTTTGAATGTTCCAATTTCAAATTCAGAGTAATAAATTCTTACGTGACACTAGGGATTTCTTCTGGTCGTAGAAAACACCTTAGACCTGTGTATTTCACAGCAATCATTTTTTTCAGCTACACCCTTCCTCCCAAAGTTCTTAAAAGGTACCTTTTTAAATTTTTTTGTATATTTTTAAAGTTTTTGTCTGCCTTACCCACATTTCATGAAAATTATCATAACTAGACATGAGATACATACATCTTTTACGTGATTTGATCTTTATTAATGATAGAGTTTGGCGTATAACCTGATGGGACAACGACCTAGTGGTAGCAGGTGTCATTAATTTTGTTTTGTTTGTTGAAAAAGATAGAATTTTTATTAATAATACATTGTTGGGTGGGAGAGAGGGAGAATGTAATAGGTAGGTAATTGCTACCAAGAAAGTAAAATACAGAATGCAGAAGTCTTAATCACTTTCTGGTTCTAAATGTTTGTTTGGAATGTATCAGTTGTACTATAGGAAACAGTCATACTTCCTAGCTTCTATAGATAAACATCAGTTACCTGCTGGGTTATGTAAAGAAATAAACTCACTTAATCTTCACAATAACATTGCAATCAAAGTATTATCATTCCCAGCTCCCAGATGAAAAACCTGAGATTTAGAATATTAAGTAACTTAGTAAAGAGCACACTACTTGGGATTCTCTCTCTCTGCCCCTCCCTCGCTCTCTCTGTCTCTCTCTCAAAATAAATAAATAAAAACTTTCAAAAATATATTTTAAAAAATTACAAAAATATGATATTTTTTGTAAATATTGCAACTATTAGATTTTGTTTATTGTGCAATGCAAAATCATTTTCAGTATGTGGTCATCTTTTAATTTTTAAACATTTAGCCAATAAAGATTGTATCATTATCTGGAAATCTTGCAAATATGCTTTCCCCTTAAAGTTCAACAACATGTGTGTTTTTTATTCATATGCCTATATTTGTAGAATTTGTGTGGGGTGATGAAAGGTACTACAATAAAAAGTGTTTTGGCAAAGAAAAAAGGCTATTTGAGGTAAATATTGCTATTCTTAATGGTTCTCCTCTTCTGTGTTTTAAGAATAATTGTAACTAGGGCGACTGAGTGGCTCAGTTGGTTACGCATCTGACTTGGGCTCAGGTCATGCTCTCACAGTTTGTGAGCTTGAGCTGGGCTTTGGGGAAGCTCCTGCTCTGCTTTGGGTGAAATATGAACCTCACGTTGGGTGAGCTCCCTTCCCTCTCTCTCTCTTTCTCTCTGCCCCTTGCTCTCTTGCAACCCCCAAGACAAAATAATAGTTATAATTAAATTTTACTAAATTTCACCAATATTCTGAAAAATTTGCCTCATGTAAGCTTTTCAGGAAAGCATCTAATATAGACGATGAAATAAATGTTATGACGAGATTTTGAGTAGCCCTCATCTCATTTTAAGCCTAATTTCTAATTCTTCTGAACCTTGAATGTAATTCATTTGTGTAGAAGAGGAAGATAAAATCCTCAGTATTTTCCAGTATCTCAGACATGATACTATTTGAAAATGGGTTTGTTCAAGTTTGGAAGGATGGTGGTGGTGCAGCTCGGTGAGTTCACTGAAGGTGATTCTCGTACAAAACCAGGCAGCCTCTTTAGTTTAACGTTGAGCTAAAACCAGAGCTTCTGCCCAAAGTGAGCACATACTGCTTTTCAGAATATTCTGGCCAATTCTGATTTGAAGAGGTGTTGGAGGAAAAGCGGTGGTCTACCTTTCATGAAAATGAGCAACAAATACCCCAACTGATGATAAATGAAATATCGACATGTATAATTTGAATGTACCGTTTGGATTTGGAACCATTCTAGATGGGGGAAAGAGTGTGATTTTCTCCAGGCTGCACATCACATAAAATCCAAGGGTAAAAAAACCCTCGAACGATTGTAAATAATCCATCAAGGGATCAATTTGTATGTCCGTGCAGTATTTTTCCTTATGGGCATGATACTTGTAAGAGCTTCACATTATCTTAGAATAACAACTCAGTTGCTCTGGCCACTGAGACAAATGAATGAACTCTTAAATATATATGTTAATTTTAATAATTTTCTTTTTTATCAGAAGATCATAACTACACCCTTCTGAATGGCACACGAGTCATGCACAGTGGTGAGGAGACCGACATTTGGGTGCTCATCGAGGGCTTGGTTCCTTTCACTAACTATACTGTACAAGTGCATGTTTCCAATAGCCAAGGCAGCTTGAGAAGTGACCCCGTAACAATTGCAATGCCACCAGGGGGTAAGTCTATAAACAAGGTTTGTTACACAAATTTATATAAATGCTCTACGAAGTCTTCAAGTCTACTGAGCACTTGTTTATTGTGTGAATAATTTTTTGTTTTCGAACTTGGAGGCTCAGTTGTGTTTCTGGTGTTTGGATTGTCATTGTTTTGTTTTACTGAGACCCTTTTGTTGATTTTTATTAATGTTTTTGTCGAGACTGCTTTCATCTTGCACTGTGTGTATATGTAGGTATATGTCACACACATATATCTCTTGCTGTTCATGTCAAAAAGACTGGGAAATGTTTTTTTTTTTTTGTTTGGAGATTTCATTTAGACTCAAAATGTATATTTTCCTTTTTTTTTTTTTTAATTTTGTTAATGTTTATTTTTGACAGAGAGAGGCAGAGTGCGAGCAGGGGAGGGGCAGAGAGAGGGAGACACAGAATCAAAGCAGGCTCCAGGCTCTCAGCTATCAGCACAGAGCCTGATGCAGGGCTCGAACTCATGAGCCATGAGATCATGACCTGAGCTGAAGTCGGACACTTAACTGACAGAGCCACCCAGGTGCCCCTCAAAATTTATATTTTCAGTTTGAGCTTTGGTTCTCATTCCTGGTTTTTCAAAGAACCTTATATATCTAAACCTTTCCAGATGCCAAAAAAGGCCAGTGTGCAGTTTATACAATAGGAACACTACCCGTACCACTGGAAAAATATATTTAACTTCCATGTCCTAATGATTAGAGTTCAATAGTGTCACTTTTATATGTGATACAATCCAGATATATTTCATTTTAACTATTTGTATGAAAAGATGACTTATTTAGAATTATTATTTTGGCCTGTAGTCAATTCCACCTTGTTTTAACTATTTGTGGGGCTAATTGCTGAAAAGAACACTCCCTCTCAGATTGATATGTACAGCCCTTTAACAAAAAACATTT
Source organism: Leopardus geoffroyi (assembly GCF_018350155.1). Taxonomy (NCBI): domain Eukaryota; kingdom Metazoa; phylum Chordata; class Mammalia; order Carnivora; family Felidae; genus Leopardus; species Leopardus geoffroyi. The sequence continues at coordinate 15,929,385 of NC_059338.1, forward strand.
CTCAAAATAATAAGAGTGTGATTCTCAATTGAGTGTTCAGAAATTTATGATTTCTGAAAATACTGAGGCAAATGGAATCTAACAGCCTCAAGAAGGAGGTGCTCTGGACAAAGGGAGCACGTCACTATGTTGTTAACCAGTGGGACTGGATAAATATCTCTCCCATCAGAAAGGGTATGAAAGCAGCAAAAATCTCATTGCTGGTGGAAAATTAAGGGTTAACCTGCAATGTGTATGGAACCCTTCTCCCAAGGAAAGATTCAATACCTCCTGTATCATAAAAAGGACTCATCATTATCCATCTTTCATGACATTATAAGACTCAATGAATAGATGTTTACCAAAACACTTGAAACTCTATATGGCAGAAGCTGCATTGTTTAAGAATGTGTGAAAGAGACAGAGCTGAACAACTCAGAGTCATATTTCATAAACCAATAAAAAGGGGGACTGAATTTAGATAGGGGCTTGTTTAAGAATTGAGGCCAAAAATACAATACAAAACAAAATCAAGAAAAGAAACCTTGAGTATTCATATTTTCATTTTTAAATCTAACTCAACATGCTAGAAGTGATACAACATCTGATGACTTAGGGCACCTGGTGGCTCAGTTGGTGAAGCGTCCAACTTCAGCTCAGGTCATGAGCTCCAGGTTTGTGGGTTCAAGCCCTGCCAAGGGCTCTGTGCTGCCAGCTCAGAGCGTGGAGCCTGCTTCAGATTCTGTGTCTTAGTCTCTCTCTGCCCCTCCCTCACTCACACTCTGTCTCTGTCTCTGTCTCTCTCTCTCAAAAATAAAGAAACATTCAAAAGAAAATTTTTTTAAAAAAAGAACATTTGATGACTCTATATGTTGGTATATAATACTTTTAAAATTAAAGAGTAATTAGTGCTTTAATGGAGATTTTTTAATTACATAGCAATACCTTCCTAATAGTATATGCGGGAATTTAATGACTTATATGTTCTTTTCATGGCATTCTCACTGATTTAGATGGTTTGTAATGTACAGCAAGCTGTGTCTCATTCATAAAATAAGGCTGATTTAATTCACTGTTCATCTGTTTAGGAACGCCTAATAATTTGTGGTAAATCTGTGTGTGTGTGTGTGTGTGTGTGTGTGTGTGTGTGTGTGCGCGTGTGTATAATATTCAGTTAAACATAACAAGCACCTAATGCCAGCTCAATACAGTCTGTACCTGTATCTGTTAGTGGTTAGTAGAAGAATTAATATTATGCAAACAGGAAGAAACGAAAAATTTTTCTAGTGGTACAGTAGAACTGAAGTCAACTGCTGAGTTCACTTCTATCTCTACTCTGTGGAGGCTTATTCATGCCATTGCACACTGTTCTGAAGGCTCATATTCTCTGGGTATGTTGCAGTCATTCACTTGCCACAGTCAGAAATCGAGATTTGGGGAGATGTCACTTCACCCAAAGAGGAAGCAAAATGTCTTCAAAGACAGACAGTGATTTGCTCAAGTTTATTACAGCCATTAGGACAGACTTTTTTTTCATCATTAGATTGTTGTTGATTACAATTAGGAAACTTATAGCTTTGAAATTATCTTTTTTATGACCTTGTGGCAGTTTAAAGGTGACACCTCATTGATTAAATAGGTTTTAGTTCATGCTTCCTTTTACTTAATGATCTGAAAACATATTATCCTGATTTACACATAAAATCATGCTGAAAAGCATGTGGCATTCACTAGAATATGTGTGTTTAAGTAGAATTAAATTAGTACTGAGAGTTATTAAAGAAATCTTCCATGCCTTTGCCCAGTGAACTGTGCTTCGTACAGAAATGAATAATAAATGAACCGATGTACAGAAGTGAACCAACTTATGGGCAGAAAAGGTTCTATCTGCTATTTACTTTTCCATTATATTTGGATTGTTACCATTATTGCCATTTCCTTGATTTCAATATTAGGTCTCTTTTATGGTGATGTTAAATTCCTACTATTTTTTCAATGCTGGGTTATGCAAGATGTGTAATGATAGTACCCTTAGCTATGATTTCTTCTCAGTGTAGTTTAAAATATAATAATGGAAGGCTTAGGCAAAACAGAAATGCTCATTTTTTTAAATCAAATGTTTGCTATCAAATGTAGACCAGGAAAGCTTCCTTTACCCTCTAGATCTGGCCAAGTCCCACTCATATTTTTAGGTTTCAATTTAGAAATAAGGCCTTCAGAAAGTTATCTTTTACCAACCGAGACTGAGGTAGGGCCCTCAGGTATCCTATAGTACAAGCACATTATTTTGAAATGGCCTATCTGATTGACTGTCACAATCACTGGTTATAAGGAGCTACACAGCAGGGACTGTTTTGTATTCACTTTTTTTAACGTTTATTTATTTATTTTGAGAGAAAGAGAGAGGGAGAAAGAGAATCTCAAGCAGGCCCTGCACTGACAGCCCACATGGGGCTAGAGCTTAGGAATCCTGAGATCATGATCTGAACCAAAATCAAGTGTCAGTGCTTAACCAACTGAGCCACCCAGGGGCCCCTCATGTTATCTTCAGTGCCTAGACCAAATCTGCATCATAGGTGCATAACGAATAATTGGTGAGTGAATGAGTAAATCAGGCAGTCAGGATAGCTTAATTAACCATTTTAAATTGTAAACTTATCATGGCTCAGACCTGTTCATGCCTCATTTTCGATCCGAGCAACCTTATATTGTAACCAGCTGTGGAAAATGTGACCTCCTCTGAAGGTAGTATCCAATGTAGGAATGCTCTGATCATGCAGATGCAACCTGGGGCCCAGACTGCAAGGAGGGCACAGAGATTGGAGGTAAGAAATAGCCTCAAGTTGCAACAACCCATCACTCTTTGACTCCCTCCCTATAGTGGTGACTTAGGTAAGCATAGATTTAACAGTTAGCATAGGAATTTGGAAAGAGGTGAGGGGACAGGGTGCAAAAACTCTTACCCTGCTACGTCATCTGTTATTTGATGGTTATGAAACAACTATTTTGATACTGGCTTTCTCTATTTTTCTGATGAGAAAAAAATATGATTAATATGCAGTTTATACTTCAATAAAGCTGGAAAAAAATTTTGAGAACCAATAAACCCTGATTAATTCCATCAGGTCTTCCTTTTTCATTGTGTTGTGTTGTTTAATAACATTTTATCAAAAAATAAAGCTCTTGGGGCGCCTGGGTGGCGCAGTCGGTTAAGCGTCCGACTTCAGCCAGGTCACGATCTCGCGGTCCGTGAGTTCGAGCCCCGCGTCGGGCTCTGAGCTGATGGCTCAGAGCCTGGAGCCTGTTTCCGATTCTGTGTCTCCCTCTCTCTCTGCCCCTCCCCCGTTCATGCTCTGTCTCTCTCTGTCCCAAAAATAAATAAACGTTGAAAAAAAAAAATTAAAAAAAAAAAAATAAAGCTCTTAACTTTGACCAAACAAATGAAAAATATGATTAAACAACCTGATAAATGCAAGTTATTTTGAAGATGGAAATTAAGGCAAGTGAGACCACACAGCCAACAGCTCAGCCCGTAGGTGCACAGAGACAAACCCCGATAGCATACATTTTTTATTTTAAAAATGTATTTGAAATATTAATCGGTCAACTGCAAGAGTCTGGGAGTTATTTTTCCTTCAGGTTTCCTTCATAACATATCTCTACCCACTTCTGTGTACTCAGGTTTTTGTGTTTCTACAACTACTATATTTTTTGGTTGTTTGTAACAACAATGCTCCTATTTAGCACGAAGATACTCTTAGAAATGAAGAATATATTTAATCTGAGCTCTTGAATAGCATTATAGTGAAGGTTCAAGAGTTCTAGGGAAAAAATTAAAAAAATAAAAATGGAATCCAAATGTTAATCCATAAATATGAAACTTTCCTATGACCTTTACCCCTTCAAGGTCTGGAGTTACTAATGGGGTTAGGATTTCAACTCTTAATGGTGCTCAGTGCATTAGTGTTTTGTATGCATGGAATTCAGCATTCAGTTTAATAAGTGGTTGACATTGGTGATGTCCCTTAATTTGCTTAAATCTAATTGGCTCTTTTATCAGTCAAACCTGTATGGATTGGCAATTGATCAGAAAGGGTCAGCCATGACTCTGCATGTAGTTAAACAATGGAACCACCAGTTAAAGTCACAGTTGCATGATAATAAGCAAAGGAAGAACAAATGAGCTTAGAGGAGGAAGGCAAAGAAGCTTAGAAGTTTTGCAGGATCTTCAAGTTCAGAACAAAGGCATTATAGAGTATATAAATTTTAAATACACTGCATTTTGCCTCCAGACTTAAACCTTTTTTTTTCCAGATGAACTGAAATCTTGTCTGAAACTGTCTTTGTTACATCAAAGAACTACTCAGAAAGCTAAAAGAGACAGAAGAAGCATAAAAGGGCATAGTTTAAAATGATTAGTGACAAATTCCATACTGACGAGCTAGAAACAGATTTTTTATGAAACTTTTATATTTTTCCAAAAGGAATAATTTTATTCTATTTATCTTTTTCTGAACTGCTTTATTGTAACAGTGAAAGGAACTCAGAGCCACCTAAGTTTGTGAACTTAATCCGGTTTTCTACGACAGTAAATAATTTGTCACTTGTGCCTTCAAATTGATGAGAATTATTATAACCTACAAACTTCATAAAAATACCAAGCTTGAGGAACATGTTTCTTTTCCAAAGGTGGGTTATTAGAGAATCAAAAACAGAGAGAGGAAAAACAGTTGTAGGTGGTTTTTTTAGAATTTGTTGGAATTTTTTTTCTCTTCCCTTGACCCGTATCCTACCCCTGATCACCTAAAACAGTAATGAAATAAAAGGAGGGCAACCTGTTTGGAATTAATAGTTAGGCACGTTGTAAAAGCATAGAGTTTGGAAACCCACAAACCTAGATTCGAATGCACCTCCTTCACTCTCTGGCTGTGCAACTATGAGTAACCCACAGATATATCTGAGCCTCAGTTTGTTCATCCATAAAACAGTCTTAGTGGTAATTCCCATATGATAGAGGATTAAACAACACAACTCATATAGTTTAGCACAGTGCCTATCTGGATAAACATTTGGTGCTTGCTACCTTCTTGGTTCTATTTTACTGCTAAGAATCCTTTGAGGTCTCTTGTGATATTGTGATTCATAAGAAACACGGGTGTGGTCTTTGTCCCCAGTTCTGACCCAGAGCTCTTAGATCCCTTGGAATTTCCTAGGTGATGAGAGCTATAAAGGTGTCTTTTGTTATGTTGCTAAGGTTACTCTTGGACCTCACCTAAGGGTGGGAGTTGGTTGCCAGTGGTGTGAAGCAGAGAAGTTTGGAACTTTCATCCTACTTCCTGTCCTGGGGGGCGGGGGGCGGGTAGGGAGAAGAAGGGAGGAGGCTGGAAGTTGGATCAGTCTCCAATGGTCAATTATTTAGTCAGTAGGTAGGTAAGGAAGGCTCCATAAGAACCCAATAAGGATGCAGTTCAGAGAGCTTCCAAGTTGGTGAACATAAGGATATTAGGGGAGTCGGGGGGGGGGGGGGCGGTGCCTGGGTGGCTCAGTCAGTTAAGCATCTGACTCTTGGTTTGGGCTCAGGTCATGATCTCACAGTTCATGGCTTCAAGCCGTGTTTGGGATTCTCTCTCTCTCCCTCTCTCTCTCTGCCCTTCCCCAGCTCACACTCCTGCTGTCTCTCTCTCTCTCTCTCTCTCTCTCAAAATAAATAAATAAACTTAAAAAAAAAGAGCATATGGCTATTTGAGGAGAATGTCCAGTTTGAATAGGGCATGGAAGCTCCATGCCCATAAATCTTGCCCTATGCATCCCTTCCCTCCTGGGTTATATCCCTTGTTATAAACCAATAGTCTAGTGAGTAAATAGGTTTCCTGAGTTCTGTGAGCTGTTCTAGCAAATTAAACCTAAGGAGGGGTCATGGGAATCTCTGATTTATAGCTGTTTTGTCAGAAGCATGGGTGACAACTTGTATGTGTGTGATTCAGTCTTGTGGGACTGAATTCTTACTCTGTGGAATCTAACACTATCTCCAGGTAGTTAGTGTCAGAACTGAGTTGAGTTATAAGACATCCCACTGATGTCCAGCACCATTGGAATTGGGTGTACAGAACCCTTTACCTCTGAAAGCTTGTGAACAAGTGAAAACCAGAGTCTTTTACACGCTGGGAAGATCTCCTACATTTTGTCCTCTTATATCTCAATTTCCATGTACATTCACCACGAGCATTGACATAAATATGGACAGGCCACTAGCCCTGCTAAGGATGGGATGGTTGTAGTGTGGGGATGACAAAGTAAGCAAGAAGCATAAAAAGTAATTTTCCTTTGGAAATAGCTTTAACACCTCCCTCCATGACCTCTGGATCATAATGTATAAATGATTTTTACATCAAGCTTTCATTGGTTATCTTGGGATTTCAATGGGCAGAAAAGGAGCACATTTTTTCTTAATAGAACCTCTTCTGTATTCATATCGAGACACTGATTAGATACAATTTTTATGACTATTTTTTATTTCTCTTATATGTATATTTTATTCATAAGTAAATGCTTTCATAACTTTGTTAATGCTAGGCAAAAGAGAGGAGTTTGAAATTTTTACTCAATGTTTTTTCACCAGTTCTTTGTTTTCCCTAAATATATATTTTAAAAAATTGAATCTTGGAATTAAAAGTTTATTTCCTTTTTCATTGAATAGGAAAGATTGGTAGTTGCTCAGATAATACACTTTTGAATAACTAAATGAAAATCTTTGCTTTTTCTCAATTTTAAATATTTTTATTTATTTTTGAGAGAGAGGGAGAGAGAGACACAGAGCACGAGTGGGGTAGGTCAGAGAGAAAGGCAGACAGAATCTGAGGCAAGTTCCAGGCTCTGAGCTGTCAGGACAGAGCCCAACATGGAGCTCGAACCCATGGACTCCAAAATCATGATCTGAGCCAAAGTCAGACACTCAACTAACTGAGCCTCCCAGGCACCTAAAAATCTTTGCTTTTCGAAATGTAACATAATGCTTGCTCAATAATATTGCTAAAAGAATAATATGTTAGCCACTTATTTTTCACAGATTGAAGTATGGAATTAATTTTTGTTTAGACATAAAAAGACTGGGATGCTTTTACGCTTATCTCTTACTATGTAACAAACCACCCCAAAACTTAGCGATTTAATACAACCACTCTTTATTATTTCTCATGATTGTACAAATTGTTGGTCTTAGAAAATATAATGAAGTCCCCTGGAAAATACAATGAAGCTGCAAACTTTTGCCCTTGAACTGGAGTAGTTGAGTATCCATCTTGGTATATTACCGAATAAATGGAAATTAAAAAAATTAATCCAGCGAATCAGTTAAGAGAAGGTAGGTAAAGAGAGTGCCTACTGTATACCAGAAGGAAAAGGTAAAGCATAAAATGGAGCTGAATGATGATCCACCCTGGGGACAGCCTACCCCAGTAGAGGGACAGGACAATGCTATCAAATTCTCTTAGGTTACATATTACAATAGCTCTGCCTTTGAAAGAAAAGAGAAAGAAATCATTGATCATACTCCTTCCATTGATTAGACAGGGCCTGAGAGTTTTGGCATGAAGTGCTCAGTGAATTCATTTTTCTCCTTCAGTTTTTAAAGGCAAGTACTGAATTTTCTCTCCTTTTTTCTCAACAGAAATCCCTAAGACCTTTAAAAAAAAATGGTGTGGGTCATGCTATGGACCAACCATAAAGAGAATGATATCATTTTATGGCAGAAGCCCTAAGAGAATTAGAAGCATTTAGAAGCTCAAAAAGCAGGAAGAGACCAAAAAACAAATAAACACAAAATAATAAGAATTGCAAATGTAAATTCCGTTTTGTCTTATACTTTCCTCGTTCTCTATAGCAGAGTACTATAAACTATTTTTATGCCTTTTAAAATCTCTATTTAGTAGTACAATGTCCAATATAGTACATTTTTATGGCATTAATAGTTCTAAAAATTGTAAAAGTTTGCTTGCAGAGTGCAAATAAAGGTTCCATCAGCATGTACTTTCTATGTTTCATGTGCTGTGAATCCACTGTACGAGGTGTTAAGTTGAAACTTCAGCATGTGGGTGGCCATGAGATATCTTAAAGATGAAATGAATAGAAAGGAATGGCAATTTAAAAAATAAACTGTAGGTTAGAAACAAAATAAATAGGCTAAAATGGTATATTATCTTATTCAGGGGGAAAGGAAAGATTTTGAAGGAAAGATGAAATTAACTGCATTTTTAATTAATTAATGTCTTTATTTATGTTAATGTTTATTTATTTATTTAAAAAATGTAAAGTTTATTTATATTTGGGAGACAGAGAGACAGAGGGCAAGCAGGGGAGAGGCTGAGAAAGATAGAGACAGAATCTGAAGCAGGCTCCAGGCTCTGAGTTGTCAGCACAGAGCCCTACATGGGGCTCAAAGCCACAAACCCTGAGATCATGACCTGAGCTGAAGTTGGATGCTTACCCGAATTTGCCACCCAGGCACCCCTATTTTAATATTTATTTTTGAGAGAGAGAGAAAAAAAGAAAACTCAAGCGGGGGAGGGACAGAGAGAGAGAGAGACAGAGACTCCCAAGCAGGCTCTGAGCTATCAGTGCAAAGCCCTAGGTGGGACTCGAATCCACAAACTACAAGATCATGACCTGAGCTGAAGTCAGATGCTCAAAGGACTGAGCCACCCAGGTGCCCCATAACTGCCTTTTAAAATGTAAAAGCCACAATGAAGATACAAGGTTGTGAGGAATTGCATTCTTTAAAACAACAACATTACATCACATAAACAGATGATTTGTCTTTACTTTCAGTATATATGTTTTAAATGTTTATTTATTCTTGAGAGAGAGAGCACAAGTGGCAACGGGCAGAGAGAGAAGAGAGAGAAGTCCAAGCAGGCTCCGCACTGTCAGCATAGAGCCCGACGCGGGGCTTGATCTTACAAACCCCGAGATATGACCTGAGCTGAAATCAAGAGTGAGATGCTTAACTGATTGAGCCACGCAGGTGCCCCTCTTTACCTTCAGTATATTAAACGCTTCACAATTTATATTGCATTCAGTCCATATGAATCTGTAGAGTAGTTGTGCATAATGTTTTACTTCTGTGTATGTCTTCGAAATGTGCTATTTTCCCCCTGGAAAAATCAATCCGTTGAAGGTAATAAAGTAGGCAGATGCAATGAATAAATGGCATTTAAATTCTTAATAAAATAAATAGTGTACTTTTGAAAACATATGCCAGGCCATTTAGTTTAACCTATGCTTAATCCCAGATATGTTATGATAACGGAACCAAAGTATTTGTAACTGTCTCAAACATGCTCTCAAATCTTTTCATGAAAAATCTTACCTTTACCTTTTAAGAATTGTTAGTTCACCTTGCTCTTTGTGTGTGTGTGTGTGTGTGTGTGTGTGTGTGCGTGCTCGCGCGCGTGTGCATGTGTGTTTGTAAAATTACATTACATAAGCCAAGGAGAAGGATACATTTCTATTTCATAATTTGTGAAAATTTTCCTCAATCTTCATGTCACCATCCTGACAATGAGCTTCCTCCTTATAAAAACACTGTAGAAAGGGACTAACTTCTGAGCCATGAAGAAGATCGAATTGGAACTTTGAAGTGTGCTTGCTATGGACTCAACAAGCCTCCAGGAAAGGGCTGCCAGCTTCTCACATTTGCATACTCTCCTGTGGTTTGTGTAGAAATACACACACCCACACACAATTAAGTGCTATCTTTAGAGCATCCTGGGGCAAGAGGGAGAGACAAAAAAAAAAAAAAAGAAAGAAAGAAAAAGAAATCACATTTTTCCTACTTTACCAGGGGAGAGAGGTGGGAAGTATTATCTCTGTAAGTTCCATTGATATTTAAAATCATATTTTTTTAAAAAGAATAAGTACAACTCCCTTTTCTGTTTTTTATCTTGGAATAAAGGTTATCTGTAACTTTAAGTTTAAAAAAAATCATGTCTGTCTGACTGGCTCTGCAGTTTAAAAGCAACTTGAAGTTTTATTTGAATTCTTATAGTGCCCTAAAGAAATTTTTGCTTTATTTTTTAAAAATAATATCTTATTCTTTTCTTTTTCCTTTGTTATCCTAGACAGAATCTATGCCTGACTTGCATACAATTCTATGAGCATTTACTTGTCTGTATAAACACTTTTAGAAAAGTGACACAAGTTCTTAATGTATCATAGGTACTTATAGGCCATATTTCCATCTCTTTTCATTAGGAAGCTCTAGAAAATCTTTATTGTATCTCTACGAAGGGAAAAAAGTTCTAGAGTTTTGTTAAAACTTAACGAACAACAGACTGTGACAACAGTAAACACATTCACTGTAGCCACTATGATATTCATGATTATTCATTAATTGGGACAAATGAAACTAGAAATGTGAGGGTATCTAGTGCTTACTTTACGAGAGCAATCCTCTCACACACTTGGACAATCACTGGAGAATTTACACTGCCTTCCATTTTTATTCAGATGTTTCCTGTGTATGTACAATGCTCATCTACTACAGTATAAATCCATGCTAAGGATGGAATGAGTGGGTGAACAGTTGTAGATAGAAGTAGTCATAATGGATCTGCTCTCTTTTGTTTCTTTCCTTTTATTCCCTCCCTCATTCCCTCCCTTCTTCCCTTTTTTCCTTCCTTCCTCCCTCCCTTCCCTACTTCCTTTCATCCCTCCTTCCTTCCTTCCCTTCTTCCCTCCCTCCTTCCTTCCTTTCCTTTTTCTTTCCCTCTTTCCTTCCTGCCTTCCTGCCTCCCCTTCTTTCCAAATTCCCTCTCTCAATTATCTTGGCTCTAGGCACTTGGTAGGAAATTAGTAATGTTTACTGTCATGCCTCCAAGGAGTCATAGTGGCCTTGTGTTATTTTTGTACCCAACTGTGCCTTCACCCTTCCCACTCTTTCTTTTGATGACACTGCTCTAATTTCCCTCTGGGCACCCTGGGCCCCCATGCCCAGAACATGTGCTGTGTGTGGAGTTGACTCTATTACCAAGTCTAGTCAATGAGATCATATTCCCCTGACCACAGGGATTTTTTTTTGAGGGGGGGGGGATTTACAAACTTTCCATTTAGAAGTAATGAGATACAGTAAACCAGTGTAGCCAACAGAGGTTCTGCCGTGCTCTGGGATTGAATCTGGAATTGGGTTGAATCTACTGCAGGTCATTTTGCCCCCAAAGAGTCTGAGAATATAGCCAGCATGGGAGAAAGCGGAGGAAATCTGAGAGAAAGAGGTAGACTGGATTCTGGAGACATCATTGACCCCCTCTGCCTAAAACCAATGCTTTCCCTAGATTTTTCTATTATAAGAGCCAACCCCTTTCCTTATGTAAGCCTGTATGTATTGGGTTTGTGCCACTTGAGAACAAAAGCAGTTAAACCACAAGATGCTTGAGAGAAAGGAAAGAGTAATCAGCATTTAGAGAAGCCTCTTGACTTCTTGAAAATCATACCGAACTGTGGCAACTGAACATCTGTGTTGGCTTCTCTTTGAGCTCTCAAATGTAGAAGCCTCAGGAAGCAAACCTGATGTGAAATGAAATAATAATGACTAAGACAATAAAATTGCTGACCCCGTTCTGAAGGTCCTCTTCAGAGTCACCACATGTGGCCATTTTCTGAGACACTTCTCTATTTCCATGTCTCAGAGACCTGAGCTCTAGCAACGCCTCTTACACTAATTAGCTATTAGGTCGGATTTAGGTAACTTTACTTGACTCTAATGCAGGTTTCCCACCTTTAAAATGGAAGACTTGAATGAAACCAGTGGTCCTCACAGTGTGACTGATCCCAGGAGGGGAATATCAGCATTATTTGGGAACTTGTTCGGAATGCAGACTCTGGAGCCCCATACTCATTCTGCCAACATCAGAAATTTGGAGAGTGGAGCCATACATTCTATAATTTATTAGATGCCACCTCCCTGCCAATCCAACCACCACCAGGTTAAGTCTGGATGCATGCCCAAGTCTGAAAACACTGAACTAGATCATCTTTAGAATACCTTCAAAGAGGGATGGCTGGGTGGCTTGGTTGGTTAAGCGTCTGACTTTGGCTCAGGTCACGATCTCACGGTTTGTGAGTTCCAAGCCACATGTAGGGCTCTATGCTGACAGCCTGGAGGCTGCTTTGGATTCTGTGACTCCCTCTCTCTCTGCTCCTCTCTCGCTCTCACTCTCTCTCTCTCTCTCCCAGAATGGGGCAGGAAGAGATACCATGCATGACCGATTCCAGGTGTTGAGTCCTACCTGTGGCAGGAGAGAGCAACAGGCATGAAGTTTTATGCACTGAGAAACACTAATTGGCCCTACTGTGAAGATGCTGTCAGTTGAATTTCCTCTGCTCTTCGATTTCTTCATAGAACAGCTGTTATAAGGAACTCCACGTAACTAAAACCTGAGTCTCTTCCCTCTGGGGAATTTTCCTTAATGAGCATCTTGTGGCTGCACCTCCTCTGTGGGGTTTTGAAATGTGTTCCTCAAGTCAGTTACATCTTTATCCTGAATTCCAGGATTGGCTGGCTAGTAGGCCTCATAGTTAATGATTTTTCCTTCTAGGAATTCACAAATACAGCTCCAAGGAGGAGGCTGATACAGTTTCCAGTTGTCGAGAGAACAGTTAAGATCTTGAAATCATCTATTTGGGAAAAATAGTTTTCTTTGCTGTAGTGATTCCTCACACTTCGCACTTCCCAAGTGTAGATGCTCTTTAACCTGTATTAACTCATTTAATTTTACTCTCTAAGGGAAGTGCTATTATTATCATCCCTATTTACATATGAGAAAGCTGAGGACCAGAGATTGTCTTGCAATGTGTTTGTTAAGCTCATGCAACCACTGAATGGCAGAGACCAGAATTCAGACCTACCGACAAAAACCTGGTTCTGAGCCCTGTGCTCTTTGTTTATTTGAAGCATCCTCCACTGATGGCTCATTTCCTCTCTTAGCAGAGGTAGCAGATTTCTAGGCTTCACTAGTCAACAAGGATCTGAAGATGTGACTTGACTCTACTGTTGTGTCACATGTAATTCCAAGAGTATTGTTTGGGTGAAATACCAGGTGTTCAAAACCTGTGGTCAATGAACTGGAGAGTTCCCCTCATATAACTACATGACCCATGCGCTTAAAGTTTACATTCTAATGTCGGGGGGAGGGGTGGGAATTCAGTTAAAGCAGATATATTTACAGCTTTACAAGGAAGCATTAAGCAAAAACAATATTATGTAGTCTACAGTCTATGGAGTAATGGCAAAAATTAGCCGGTTGGACCATCCTTTCTCAGCTTGGGTCTCAGCATGGATATAAGTACTTACTTGCCAACCAAGTATTTTGAAGAACTTCTTTCATTTTTGCCTATAAGTTTCTAAGATGAACCCTAATTAGATGAAAAGAATATTAAAAATAACCTCTATTTCTTTAGGAGAAAAGGCTCATTCAACTTTTCTGAAAATATTTCTCTTTCTGAACTTTCAGCTCTCCAGTGACATGCATTGTAATTTAAACTTATTTCTTTGGCTTGTAATAGAAAATGTAAGTTTTCTCATCTGTTTTGCTCTTGTAGGGCTTTCGTATAGGTATGAAACAGGAAATCTCATTAGAACATCAAATGTTCAAATACATTTACCCAAAACATTAGTGTGTAACAACAGTGGGGTCACTATTGCTAATTACCAAGTTGCCCTCTCCTTTGGCCTGTATCAAAATGGAAACTTTTTGTGTTCATGCCCTCTATATCCCAAGGGAAACGAATAGATGTGATTCAGATGTACAATCTTCTGAGTTTACATAATTTGCACTCACAAAGAGAGACTTAATTTATCTAATAATGTTAAAAATTAAAAAATAACTGTATTGAAAGAAAGAGGGCATGGAAGCCTGTTTTTGTAAAAGAAGGATGAATCAATGAATGAATGAATCCTTTCTCCCTATATTAATTTTTTATTTTTCTGTGAACAGATTAAAAACACAGCAGTGGAATGAGGACATTTATTCACAATTTGAATACTGGGGAACTCAGGAGTGTGAACAGTGTGAGTGTGTAAGAGAATCATTCCATGGAGCAGTCACAGGAATGACCATCTATGTCCTCAGGGCCATCACAAAGGGGGAGTACTCACCTCACCAGAGTCTGCAAAAGAGGGCATGGCCACACAAAAAGACTCGAATCTTGTTCACATAGTTGATTCTGTAAAGTCTCAAGTGAGCATGTCTCTTCCGTTGTGCATTTGTTAAGCACATAGGCTGCTGTGTCTGTCCAACTATCTGAATTTTAACTACATCACCACCCACCATCCCCAGTGTTTCCATTTACCGATTGTGTGATCTCAAGGAAGTCATCTCCTCCCAAGGCCTCAATTTGTTCATCTGGAAAGGGAGTTTATAATCCCATAACCATCCTCAATGGGTTTTGGTAGAGCGCAAAGGATGGACACACACTGAGAAGATCAGGCGGCACAGGAGTAGGCACTTGATGATTTGTTTGGAGAATATAAAGTATGATATGTAACGAGCACAAAATACACATAACCCATCACTAGTTAACTTGAAAATTAAACCAACCTCCAAACGTCTAAATTTTTATTTTCCCTGATGATTCTAACAACTGCCTCTTAAAGCTAAATGTAAGGAAACAGCAGACTGGTTGTGGTATATTAAATTATAAGGGAGGACTAATTTGAGGATCAAAGGTGCTCTTTGGGGGATATCACTCGACTGGTAGGAAAAGCATCAGCTGTCTCCCTCTGTCTCATGTACTTGTACTCTCTGTCTTGGAAATATCCTTCCCCACAGTTTCAGAATCTTGATGTTTAATTTAACACAAAGGTCTTTGAGAAGCACAACAGGGGGTTGTTCCTGGTTGTTCTGGCATTGAGGAAATTGAAATGTACATGTTTTTTCTCATTTATCAAAGACAGGCAAGAATCTAAACTGACATTTTATATCAAATGAATTATGAACTGTGTACTTTGTACCTAAGGGAACAACAACTAAATTAGACTTTGGGATAAAAAAGAGAGAGAGACAAAAATAGGTTTTTAATAAAACATACAGTAATTTCTGTTACTATGTCTGATGGTGACATGACCAGTCTTATTGTGTAACTAGTGAATGGATGCAGGCTACTCTGAAATTGGTAAGATTTAAATATATTTGAGAGATGTTCTCAGAAAGGATTAGATTAAATTACTTCTCGTGTAGCTAGGTTTTATGAAAAGTGAAACATTCTTCATCAACTAAAGTTAACTTTTACCTTTTTGTCAATGCTCTCTTAGAAAAGAAGGACAGCACTTGCAAATTCTTAGTACAGAAAAACTATGAGATTAAAAGTTGCTTGAGGAAAAAATGTAGTATTCAAGATAAGAATAACATAAGAATATCATTTTCTATATCTCCTCCATTGATCTGTAACCTGTACACACATATGCACACTCACACTCACACACAAGTAAATTATCCTGGTGATTAAGAGCATGAATTCTAAAATCAACCATATTGGGTTCAAAACTAAATTTCTCCTCTTTTTTTTTTTTTTAATGTTTATTTACTTATTTTTAAGAGAGAGAGAGCATGAGCGAAAGAGAGACAGAGAGAGAGGGAGACAGAATCTGAAGCAGGCTCCAGGCCCTGAGCTGTCAGCACAGAGCCTGTTGTGGGGTTCAAACCCACTAACTGTGAGATCATACCTGAGCTGAAGTTGGACGCTTAACCGACTGAGCCACCCAGGTGCCCCCTATATTTCTCCTCTTGCTAGCTATGAGACCTTGATCAAGTTATACAGTTATACTTTGCCTCAGGTTTTTCTTTCTATAAAAATGGGAGAAATAGTAGACATAGGTTGACATTGAGAGAAGTAATTAGGATAAATGCATGCAAAGAATGTGACAATGCTGGACACATAATAATTGCGTATTGCATTGCAAAGTTGTATCCTCCCCATTGCATGTGAGAAGATTGCATAGCCACAAATTAGCCTCCCACTTTTCAATGGCTCCTGATTCCTGGTAGATAGGGAACATTTGAATTAAACTTTTAAGGTGAAGGAGGAGATATCCTATCATGTCTGTGCAATATACTAAATAATCATTTTTTAAATTACTAATTGAAATTGAAAACTTCAATTGAAAATTGAAAATTCTTGAGAATTAGAGGTGATCCATGCTTTCTTCAGCTAGGCAAAGCTATGTTTTGTTTACTATGCTATTTGTCAAAAGTAGATATTCTAATTTGTGCTACATATAAATTAAGAAAGCATTATTAATGATAATACATTTGTTTTTTACTTCTGAATTTCCCCCAGGTTTATTCACCTGAAACTGACAAAATTCCTTGGCATTAATGCCATATGCTTTCTAATACCAATGTTACACTGGATGGCAATTGTGTGGCTAAATTACTAAAACAAATAACTCACTAATACTGTGATTATAGATTTTCTACACATGAACTTAATTATCTAGTTATTAATCATGACTGTGGTCAAATGAGTATCATTTTTTTATTCTCAACTTTTCTGCTACTTCCTGGGCTGAAATCAGTTCTTAGAAGTCTTTCAGCATTTTTTACCCTAATGATAACTTTTATTTCACTTTCCTTAATAGAGAATGTGAAAGTAATGGCCTATTGAGGTAAAGGGTGTCCTGCATGCAATCTTGGTGTTTTAAGACTAGATCTAGTTATTAGTTGAGTAATTTATTAATCAACTTGAATTTTAGATCTGCTCCTATCGTTAAGATGATTTTACAACCAATCCCCTTTTGTTCTTTCATCCTTAAATGGCGAAAATTTTGTAAGCTATTCAAAGATCACTTAACTTCTTGCTTCTTGTTTTTCCAGTATAGTAGGTTCAGTGGCAATGTTAGAAAGAGTCATGGTTCTAGTTCTAAAATGCAATAGTTTATTTTCTTAACTATCTGAGTTAGTTTTTTAACTATTGTTCTTGTTGGACGCTTTCAATGGAATATTTTGTGCACTCCTTATAAAGAGAATGGCTTTGACTTAGCTTGAATTTACTCATTGTTAAAATTGTTCATTAACCTTGCTAAGCACATCTATTTTTTTTTAAATTTTACAAAAGTAAGATTCTTCAGGGAATTATTTTAAATGAAGTGAATGAACAATATTTTAACTAAAAATAGTATAGACTTAATCCATTAATATTTTTGTTACATATTTTAGAATATTTTTCCGATTGAAGATACACTCTACCTAAAGGGCTCAAGCAATCAGATTCTCAAGGAAAAAGAATTTAATCTATGTTGCCTGGAAACTAATTTGGATGAATACGATGGTATTCAAAATAATAGGAATACTAAGAAGTACTCTTAGGAATACTAAGAGGAATTCAAATGTCACAAGCAGGGGCTTAAATAGAGTGTCTAAATGTAGCATATCTACAAGGGAAAAGAATACAATTTGGCTGGTGGTTTGAGATTGTAACGACAACAAAAAATTCTTCTGGGCATTATGACCACCAACTTCAGGGCTTCTAATTAGTCTGACAAAGTGACAGTTCCACATTCTAGTTGAACAAATAATGTATCTAATGAAATTCAAAATCCCTATTTTTCTTTGAGCACAATGAGCTACATCATTCACAGCTTTGGGGTATTTCAAAATTAACAGAGGATGACTTCAGTCTGTCTGATGTTTCCTGATTAACAAATTCACTGAAACTGTCTTGCAGAGTAATTTTAAGCAATACTTTAATCTTAAACCACAAAGGGAGGTGGAGTTGAAGGTATGTTGCCTTGGTCCTATGGATGCTAATGTGAAGTGGAATCCTTTGTTTCTCAAAATGGTCAATAGCAATTAGTATTCAGTGGTGTCTTTTTATTCTGGTGCCCTTGACCCACCTCTGCCACCCCTTTCTATATTACTCCTATTATAAACTGTAACTGGGGATATCCTCGCTTCTTTTCCATTCTAATTAAAGAATTCTTAGCGAACACAGGGACAATTTTTCATTTCATGAAGAACAATTACTAGAGCTAGGAGAGATCTGCCAATTGGGTTTCATGTAACTTTTGACAAGTATTTGCACCAATTTTGACTGATGTATTCTCATACCAGTGAAATGTTGGTGAGATTTTGAATTTACCTCAGAAAGGTAGACCCAACTGAGTCAGTGAAAGACCAAAGACAAATGTAGCATCCTCAGATTTTATCCAGTCATGTGCTCTAAAACAGTTTATTTTGTCACTGAGCTGAAAGGTAAATGATAGATTTTTTTTTTACAAAAATTTATTTTACACACACACTTTCTTCCTAGGGCTTTTGTTCCAAATACTCCTCTACTAGATTGGTAATAACCTTGAGAAAATGTCATCATTTCTTGAGTTTGGGTCTATAATGCCTATAGCCATTGTTATGCATCTTATTTTTCTATTTTTCTCTGGAGACCTTTCTGGGAGCTTTCAGAAACAAAGGTGCCTTGACAAGTAAGAGAAAAAGAAAATCCTGATAAATGGAGAGACAGACTGAGGCAAAGAAGGACAGAAACAGTTTCTCCAAACGTCTACCTCCAAGTAAACCTCCTTGAGATTTAAAAGGAACAATTATTAAAAAAAAAAAAAAAAAAGAAAGAAAGAAAAGAAAATACTTCAAAAATATTTTACTTCCTTTCGAACCTCCTGGCGCTGAGATTCCTCTGCTCCTCAAAGTTGTATCCAGACTCACAGCTGATTCCTTAGACTCCTGTGGGGCAGGTGTGGAAAACACGGAGAAAGGAGGAAGCCACACTCTTCTCTGAGGAGGGGCAAGATTTTGGCTTGGCCAGGTCACTATAAAAGGCATTATTTAAGATAACAGTAAGAAAATTAGGTTTTGGAGACAGGTTGCTGGGTTCAAACAGTAACTCAACTACTTATTATCTATATGGCCTCATGTAAGTCACATATCATGTCTGCTATGGCCCCAATAGTTGAGTTTTCCCAAGATTCACATGTTGAAGCCTAACACCCAATGTGAGGGTGTTAGGAGGTGGGAGCTTGGGAAGTAATTAGGGCATGAGGGTGGAGCCCTCATGAATAGGATTAATACCTTTACAAAAGAAGCCTTGTCCCCCTTCCACCATGTGAAAACATAACAGGAAGACACATCCATGAATCTGCAAGTGGGCTCTCCCAAGACACCGGATCCACGAGTGCATTCATCGTGGTCTTCCCAGCATCCAGAACTGTGAGAAATAAATTTATGTTTATTACATAACGTATCCAGTTTATAATATTTTGTTATAGCAACAAAATAGACTAAAACTTCCGTCTAAGCCTCCTTTTCTTGACCCACCTCACTTTACATATAGGACTATTATGTGGATTAAATGTGATAATTTAAAGAAAAATTTTCTGATGTTTATTTATTTATGAGACAGAGAGAGACAGAGCACAAGTGGGGGAGGAGCAGAGAGAGAGGGAGACACAGAATCCGAAGCAGGCTCCAGGCTCCTAGCTGTCAGCACAGAGCCCCATGCGGGGCTCGAACTCACAAACCGTGAGATCATGACCTGAGCCGAAGTCGGAGGCTCAACCGACTGAGCCACCCAGGCGCCCCTTAAATGTGATAATTTGTATAAAGCATTTAGTTCAGTGCCTGGTATAAAATAAATACTCAAAATTGACTTTACTATTTTGGTATGTTTATCTTTACTAATGAATATCAACACGTTAGCATCTTTTATGAGGCAGTTAACTGAAGTCATTAAAGTTATCAATTTGTTAAAAACCCTTAATATAATAAAATCAAAATCTTGACCAAAACTCTGAACTTTGTTCAACTTTCATTCATTCAAAAAACATTTACTGAGTTCTTTCTAGTTGTCAGGCATACTCCTAGTTCCTGGGCTAGAAAGATTGCTGGGACAGATATAGTGCATTTCCTCATGAAGCTGAAGGCTGTGGCTGCCATTTTGTTGTTGTTTATAATTGCATTTACTGCAAGTTCTGGATGGCCCTTGGAAATCTCCAGGAAACACTGGAATGAATCAGGGGTACTCAGAGCTTGATTTTACTTTGGGAGAGGGGAGATTGCTAATACACTAGGACAATATGTGTTTGCAAACAATGAGGTAAGACAACTATGTCAAGGTTGTTAAGGTGTTTTAAGCACAAAGTAGTATCCTATTTATTTGATGAGCTATTATAAGGAGTCATTTTTAGAATTCAGAAAAATTAATTGATTTACAGCCATTCTCTCATTTTGTAAAACTGCAAATTATTTCATTAAATAATTAGAATCCATTGTTGACCCGGTTCCTTAAATATTCATTCCCATAAAATGAAAACATGGGAGAAAAAGAATAATCTGAAAACAATTCTTTAACCGTCAAATAGTTTTGGGGCGCCTGGGTGGCTCAGTGGGTTAAGCGTCCAACTTCAGCTTAGGTCATGATCTCAAGGTTCCTGAGTTCGAGCCCCGCATCAGGCTATGTGCTGACAGCTCAGAGCCTGGAGCCTGCTTCGGATTCTGTTTCCCTCTCTCTCTCTCTCTCTCTGCTCCTCTCCTGCTTGTGCTCTGTCTCTCTCTGTCTTTCAAAAATAAATAAACATTAAAAACTTTATGGGGCGCCTGGGTGGCTCAGTCGGTTAAGCGTCTGACTTCGCTCAGGTCATGATCTCGCGGTCCGTGGGTTCGAGCCCCACATCGGGGTCTGTGCTGACAGCTCAGATTCTGGAGTCTGTTTCAGATTCTGTGTCTCCCTCTTTCTCTGACCCTCCCCTGTTCATGCTCTCTCTCTGTCTCAAAAATAAATAAATGTTAAAAAAAAATTAAAAAAAAAATAAAAACTTTAAAAAAATAAAAATAAATGCCAAATAGTTTTATAAAATTGAAAAGTTTTTAAAATAACTTAAATATTTGTCCACTGATAACTCATCATATTCCTTTTTTTGGTTGTACCTTGGCTCTCATGCATCTCAGAAATGAATCTTGTGCTTGACAACAATAGCTAACCTCAGCCTAGGTTTTGTAGTATAATTTTCTGATCCTTTCTCTTCATTATTTAACCATGTTTTCTTGTGTTTTATTTTAAGTGTTTTAAAATTACTTGGGGAATTAGGTAGGTGAATAATTATAAAATCAATGAGTGTTTTTTTCCTCTCTTTTTGGGACTCTAATGACATGAGTGTTTATTCTTAATTGACCTGCATGAGCATGGTCTATACAAAATAAATCTAAAGAGGGGTGCCTGGGTGGCTCAGTCGGTTAAGCGGCCAGCTTATGATCAGGTCATGATCTCGTGGCTCAGGTCATGATCTCGCGGTCCGTTGAGTTCGAGCCCCGCGTCGGGCTCTGTGCTGACAGCTCAGAGCCTGGAGCCTGTTTCAGATTCTGTGTCTCCCTCTCTCTGACCCTCCCCTGTTCATGCTCTGTCTCTCCCTGTCTCAAAAATAAATAAAACATTAAAAAATTTCTTTTCAAAATAAATCTAAGGAAACCAAATAGCTGGAAATACTAGAGATAAACATTTGGAAGTTCATGCACATAGATGATATTTGAAGTCCTCCAACTAGATGCAATCACTAAAAATAGGGCTTCTTCTATGTGCCAGGCTCTGTGTTAGTCCCTGGATATGCAGGGATAAATTAAAAATTGTATTGGATTGTTTTCATATTTTGCACTCAACTTTTATGAAAAAAAATCAAAATAAGTTATGTAAATAAATGATAAATCTATTTATCAGTTTCAGAATCCAATCCAGCCAATTCAACAGTTAATACAGTAGCCCCACCATGCCTTCCCCCCTCCCCAAATATCTTACAAAACTAAACTGAATAATGTCAATGAGAGGAGGATTTTCTGTCTTCTTAGTATAAATTTCAGACTCCTTACCTGGCCTCTAAGACCCTCCAATAGAGCATATGCCACCTTTAATAGCCTTCTCTGAGTTTCTCCAACAGATAAGTTCTACCTCTACATCAACTTATAGGTTCTGGTCCATACGAGCTCAGCAGAATCTTATTCCTTCTAGTTTCAATACCACTTCCTTAGAGAGGCTTAGCTCTTTCAGCCAATGTCAAGCCAGCCTTTTCTAATAATCTCTTGCAGCATGACATTCTCCTCTTACGCACTTTGTACATACTTAACCACACAGGTTTTGTATTTTTTCAGTGCCAGTCTTCCAATACTTGACAATATTTTCATGCCCATAGAGGTGGAGACTGTGGCTAGTGTGTTCTGTGCCATGTACACAACCCCCAGGACCGTGACGGGAAGGGAAGAAAGGAGGAAGCGTAGATGAATTTTTCAGGGAGTATGAAAGTATTAATACGACTTTATCACACATTTCAGTCCTTCTATACTTCCAATATTTATAGCTTGGAGGCTACATAGTCAACAGGAAATAAGATCGAGTTTTGAATCAAAATACATTGTCCCAGCCTGGCAATTTGGGCGATCACAAGGGACTGTAAAAGTAATGTAATGCCCACACCATTTAATTCATGGTATGTTTGTAAGATCAAATGAGAAATGTAGGTGCATTTAAACGTTAATTGTGATTATATTTTGAAATGAAAATTCAAGAGTTTTCTTAATTAGCCAACATATTATGTTTCATAATATTTTAACATATGCTAATGTATTTAGTTTAGTTTTCTAAGCTTTTGACAATTTCTGTGTCACCAAAGCATCTCAATAAGTTCTCCTCTTCTCAAAATTAAACTTTATCTCCATAAAATAAAACAAAATAAACTTTACCTTCAGATCATATGACTCCTAGCCTAACGTTAATTCTCCTTATATAAAGTAGGGTATGGTTAAAAGCACAATCTGGATCTGAGCCAACCAAAGATATTTAACATCTCTAAATGTACATTTATCTATAAGATGAGGGAAATACTACTACTTCTATCAAGAGGATACTTTAGATACTACAAGATAATGTATGTAAAATAAATTGGGGAATGTTAATTATAAATTATGAATGAAAAATATTTTTCCAGTCTTTTTGACTAAAATGTAATGAGATCTTCAGTTTCATGGCTCATCTGTTTGATGAGGTAAAAATCAGTTACTAAGCTGATCAAAATTAAGATAGCTGGGCACTTTAAGCTCTTTAATGGGTATCATCAGAACATGCATTTTCTAAGTATTGTGAAGGTTTAAAGTGCTTACAAAATAGTGCAGGATCAGATCTACTTCTTTCAGAAATATGGTTGTTGTTGCAAATAATCATTGACAGAGAGCTCACTGCAAAGTTGTCAAGGCTGGGGAAGAAAATTAAAAACAGAAAACAAATAATAATGTACACTCCTTGTCCTCGAGTAGCTTACAACCAACCATGAACATAAAAATTTCCCGAACATACTGAATTTCTATCACGTATACAATCTTTGCTGTGGTGTGGGCTATAAAGTGATTGGTTGGACTGTTTTAGCCACTAAATAGTAATAAACTGAGTGAGACTAATAAACTCAGTGGCACTTGCCTAAAGTGTGTTCTATGGAATAATCTATGAAGGTGTTCATGATGGTGTGAATAACAGACAAGTTCAGGTTCATAACAATAGCAAACATATAGTATTTACAGTGTCTACCTTATTTTATTATGTAAATAAGACATTATCTTATTTAATCCTTGCAATTCAACTCTATGAAGTTTTTATCCTTATTGTATTGATGAGAAAACTGAGGCACAGAGAGGTTAAGGTATTTGTTCAACAACTAAATAGCAGAATCAGTATTTGAACTCAGGTCTGATGGCTCTTTACCAGTGCACAGACATTTGTTCTATGATTTAGCTAAATAAACTCTAAATAAAAACATTTCAAGAAGTTGGTAATAAGCCATTTAAGTTAAAAATGTTTAAAGAGCTAACTGGACTCAAATAAGAGAGTGGCAATTGCCCAAAATATTCAGGACTATCTGATGTAATAAAAAGCTTATCAAAGATTTTAAAAAGTTTTAGTTGAGCAAAATGCGTTAACAAACATTTTAGAAACTAAGAAATATTAAATAGCCAGTAAACCTACTTTTAATATTTTAATTATAGTCCGTGTTTTGTCTTTAATTATCTAGTCCCCAATACTCCTATGAGTATAGCCAACTGCCTCTCCTGTTGGTGGGAATGCATATTGGTGCAGCCACTGTAGAAAACAGAATAGAGAAAAACATTAAAAATGGAAATACCATATGATCTAGCATTTCCACTACTGGCTATTTACCCACAGAAAATGAAAACGCTAATTCAAAAAGCTGTATGCACCCTAGGTTCATTGTAGGATTATTTACAATAGCAAAGATATGGAAACAACCCAAGAGTCCATCTATAGATTAGTGAATAAAGAAGATGAATGGAATATTACTCAGCCATGAAAAAGAATAAGACTTTGCCGCTTGCCACAACATGGATGAACCTAGGGAGTATAATGCTAAGTGAAATAAGCATATGATTTCACCCTTAAGTGGAATTTAAGAAACAAACAAACAGAACTGGTGGTTGCCAGAGGGGAGGTGGGTCAGGGGATAGGTGAAACAGATAAAGGGAATTAAGAGGTACAAACTTCCAGTTACAAAATGAGTAATTCATAGAGATGAAAAGTACGACATAGGGAATATAGCCGATAATATCGTAATAATGTTGCTTGCTGACAGATGATGAGTATACTTATCATGGTGAAAACTGAGTAATATACAGAATTATTAAATCATTGTATTGTATACCTGAGACTAACATAACACTGTATGTTAATGTATATATATGATACAATCAATATATATAGGTATTTCAAATCAATCAAGTTTTTGATCCATCAATATCAGCTTTGTTAATATTCCATATCTATAAAAATATCACCTGCAATTATTTTGTAAAGTCATGTTACCAAAACATGAGTCAATAGCATAGAGTTTTCACCTAATATTGTAAAGCAAACAAAGTTTACAAAATAATTTATTTAACATATTTAGCTTAATCATTTAAAAATATTATGTATAGACACACTTGTATAGAAGACAGGTGAGATAATCTAGAATAGTGTAAGAATGGATATCTCCGGGTCATGTAATTATGTATACCTGCTTTCTTTGGTTGGTAATTTTCAAATTTTCTATCATGAACATGTATTTTATACATAAATACATACTTTAAAAAAGGGGTCGTGTTAACTCTCTAGAAACGGATTGTTAGCATTTGCTTAACATTTCTTTGATAAGCAATACTAAATTCTCAAAATTTTGTCAGTGCCCTAGGTTACATAGGACACAAAAAATAAGATCTCTGCTTTTAAGCAATTTATATTACCATTATTTTGGTGTTATGGGGAAAAGCCACGGTTAGACTTAAATTTAAGATTCAAGTTGGTGTTGAGAGATGAATTACAGTCTTGGAAACAACAGACACGTGAGGCTGTACGTTGCCATTCTGTTAGTCATATAGTTCAGATTGGTTGTTTGACCTTTCTAACCTCAGTTTGCACATCTGCGATATGGGGCATTGAGACAAATAAATGATAAAGTGAATGTACTATAAAGTAGTATTTCAGATCTAACTTGATATCGCTGCTGTGTTAGTACTCTCCAAGCAATTAATCTTTTATGCTAAAAAATTATTCATTTTCAGGTCATTGAGGTTTTATTTGTAAATGGAAAATGTGGGGTGGAACCTAAGAATTATTGAGTCAGAGGGGAAAGATATTTTTCTGCAGATCTCACTCTCTACCAACAAGCCCATCTATCCACCCATTCATTCATCCATCCATACATTTTTGTAGGACATCTTCTGTAAAGGAAGCACTCTGCTGGACACTACAGTATCCCCTTAAATACTTTGTTTCTTTAATAACATTCCTCTCAGATTCTGCGCGCTTGTTGGAAAATGATTGATCTTGCATTTTTACCTATCCATAAGATCATTTTGAATCAACTCTATAGCCAATCTGAATAACATTGATGAACTCCAATATTAAGCAGGCCAGAATTAAGATTCTTAGTGAGTTTTTAGCAACATCCCTTGAGGAAAGGAAAGTTGGGAGCTTCCCTGTGATATACTCTGGTCAGAATGCACAGAGTGTTTAGTTTAGGTATAAGGCTTCATATTTTTGAAGATATGTTATCAAATTAGAACACTTCCAAGTCAGGTACCATGGCTAGATAATGGTTGAGGAATCCTGGAAACTGGTTGGGGGAAGCAGCAATGTGTAGCCTGAAATGGGGAACTTCAGTGGAGGAGAAGACAACCACTTAAACATGCCTGAAGTTCTGTCCCATGTTGGTGGTAGAGGCTTGTTCTCAGGGGTTAGTATGACTGAGACAGGGTCCTAAAGAGTACAGTGTGAGCATGACCAGCACCCATTGCCCATGCTAGTTGCAATTTATAACTGCCACAGCTTAATTAAGCCCTGTTAATTATTTAGAGTATGCTGTTTCACTCTCAGAGGTCCTGATGTGGACAAAAGATTATATTCACCCTAAGTGTTGTAGAAGTGATATAATTTTTTTAGTTCTGTATCAGAAGGAGCACACCAACAAGAAGAAATGTCCAATAATGTCATGAGGCAACTTTCAAAACAACTATTTTCCTGTCACTGGTAATGAACACACAGAGGCCTGAATGTCACCTGTCTGGGATGTTTTAGGCAAGAATCCTGTATTTGGTGGTGGCCTTTAAGCTACCTGCACTCCATATTTAAAATGCTCTTGTCTTATTTTTAGCATTCTACAGTCAAAAGTAAATTCCATGGCATACCTATCGATAACACTTAATTTTTCTAATATATTTTTCTTACTAACATGAAGACTCTGTTTTGTATTTCATTGAATTTCTGTGGGCTTTGGCTAATTTCAGAGAACTAGGGAATTCACATAAGTAGTTCTGTATCAGGTTCCTTGTGGGGGATGAACAAGACCAGGAAAGAACTGTTTAAGGATATGACTTAGAGAAAAAAATAAACCCAATCTTCACTAAAACAAATGTACTTACTATTATAAATGGTTTGCTTTTGTGCTCACTTAAAAAATTTAATATTCATCATCTAGGATCAGTCACTTACTGTAATGTGCTGTTTTGCAGTATAGAATTCAGAGCACCAAGTCCTTATCCTGCCAGTAACCACGTTTTGTGTGGTTTGAGATAAAAGATGCAACCTCTCTGAGCTTCAGACTCTTTATCTATACTACAAAGAGATAACACCACAATTCTGTAGTGTAATTCTTAGGATTAGAAATAATTATGTTCAAAAAAAACAACCTGGCACAAAGTATGTGTTCAGAAAGTCAGATTTTATGAGAAACTGTTTTGCAAACATGAAATCTATTTTAATCTACTTGCCACTATTTAATGCTGCTCTATTTGTACATCCTTGTGCTCAAGGTTGACTGTCCATTTGTTAGCACATCTGCATTTTCCTCATAATTAATATCTTTTTTTAATGACATATGGTTTAGTGACTGGAAATTGAGTCTTGCCTTCTGTTTTCAATTTGTTCATGACTCAACGACTCAATGTATGTGTCTGAACTTTAATTTTCCATTCTGGAAACTAGAATTTAAAGTCCTTGCTCGTGTATAGCTATTTCAGAAAATGGGAGCAAGTGTGTAATGCAAGGATTTTGAATACATGCCAGGCCGTTCGATCGTGCAGCCAGGATGCATGTGGGTAAAAAGGACATGGTTTCTCTCCTGTTATGTAAACAGGGGGACCTGAATGGGGATGTCAACAATCTAACCTCTAAAGTGGGGGGAGTGGGGGGAGTAGGGGGGAGTATGGGCAAGGCTGGAGCCAGATTCCAAGTGAAGCCAGGAAGAAGCATCATGTCGGCTCGGAATGAGCATGGGCAGAGTTGATGAAGTTCTAGGCCCTGGAATCAGGCTGAGAACACAATTACCCAATTTGAACAATCTCACAGTGCTCCCGTGGCAATGCCCTTTCAAGGCCTGTTCCTTTGAAAGGCAAGGTCCTGTACACATTTGGATGTGAGTTTCCGACTTCTGAAACTCTGGAAGCACTAATACGTCTTCTATGCTATTTACACATTCTGTGTTATAGTATTTGAGTCATGTCTTATCTCTCTACCAAATATAAAGTAGATGGTCTAACCCCCTGTTTCTCTCTACCTGCCCTTTCCCCTCCCCCAGCGAAGAATCTTGTGCAGAGTGGCATTTGATGTATATTTTTTTAATGTTTATTTATTTTGACAGAGAGAGAGACAGAGACAGAGAGAGGCAGTAATCAAGGGAGGGGCAGAGAGAGAGGGAGAGAGACAATCTTAAGCAGACTCCACACTGTCAGCGCAGAGCCCAGCGTGGGGTTCGATCTCACAAGCCGTGAGATTATGACCTGACCCGAAACCAAGAGTTGGACACAACCAACTGAGCTGCCCAGGTGCCCCTGATATATTTTATTGTAGATTTGAGTTTAATACAAAACATAGATTTCTTCTATATTTTAATGCAGTATTTTATTCCAGTATTTTAAATGCACACACATATACACAAAAACACACCGTAACAAGTTAGTAGCTGTCCTGAGAAATTGGTGCATATGAGAAGTATATTGAATTCATTTTCTCCCCAAAAGTTTCCTCTTCTGACCACTGCAACCTTGGTAGTCACCAGTCACATGGAAAAAAGAAAAAAGCTTCTGTTTTTGCTTTTTAGAGCTCCCCTCAGAGATCTATAAATTTGTAAGGAGCAAAAGTTTAGGGAATGCTGTTTGTTTTGGGGGTTTTTTTAGACAGAGAAGAATCCACAAGTGCGCATCATTTAAAAGTTTAATAAAATCATACATTTAAAAGATTATAGCATCTAGACTCATCCAACCCGTGATTTAATTTATGGCTTAATGTGTTGTATTCATTTTGCCTTCCAAAAAAGGTTAAATTTGAAATTTTATTAAAAAACTCCCTTCCTTTGAATTTATAGATTGGGGTAGCTGTTTTATCCACTTGCCGTGTAGAATTAGTATTTACTGGACAAGATGTGTTGATTCAGGAGGTTGTCTGTGGAGTGCTTGCCCCGTGAGGGTCATATTAAACTCGAGAGAAGCTTTTCGAGCAACATAGCATCTTGGAGACAATATATCAAGCTGATAGATACACGGCTCTTGTGTTAAGGAACCAGAGGTGGAATTATGGCTATAGTTCCCAGTTATTGCTTTGGTGCTAAGGAGCCTCTATGGAATAGGTCTAGGATAAAAGGGGTTAACCAAAGGGGAAGGAAAGGTTTCCAGAATTCAGTGTTTCCAGAAGCAGACAAAATGAATAGTTGTACGTAAATAATATAAGATGATCACTCTGTTTGGAAATATTTTGCAATTTTATACAAGCAGAGTATGACCAATTTAATGGGGTGCTTTTTTTGATGTTAACACTCAGAAAAGAACCCAGGATACTATATTACTATTAGGGAGCCTAGTTTGGGGCAATTCTCCCTTCTTAACAGCATGGTAATGCAGTTTTTAACACATGAATGGATTTTTGTGTATATATTTAAAGCTCTGTTTTTTTCATGTCCATGACTTATCCAAACTGTTTTTTTTTTTTTTCTGAATTTGGGTTGTTGATGATATTACATTCCTTGACACAGAAAAATTAGATAAGAAAACAGTCAAATTAGGGACATGACTATATGTGCTGCATTATACACGATTTTGTACTTTACTTATCGCCCATGCTCTCTCAATGTATGTTCGTTTATTATGAATCAGTTAAAAAAACATATAGCAAATAAGAGATAATCAGTGTTAAACCTATTTGTGTTCACAGATAAATTATCAGGTAGTAAGTCTTTATTAGCAGTGGATAATGGGATACGAGGCCCTGGACAACAGTTCTACTGCATTTCCTAGGCTACTAACTGAGGGAGCAATTTCATACCATTTCATTTCTCTGTTTTGTTTTTGTTTTAGTGTTTGTTTATTTTTTGAGAGAGAGAGAGAGAGCAAGCAGGTGAGGGGCAAAGAAAAAGGGAGAGAGAGAATTCTAAGTAGGCTCTGCACTGTCAGTGCAGAGCCCTATGTGAAGCATGATCCCATGAAACCATGAAATCATGACCGGAGAGCCAAAACCAAGAGTCAGATGCTCAACTGACTGAGCCACCCAGGCGCCTCTCGTTTCATCTCTCTTAAAGCATATGATTCCCTCTCACACATTAGCACTGAGTTGATGCCTTTGCTTTTATTTTGCTCACTGAGAAAATGGAGTCCATCAGAAGAGATCCTTGGTGTTTTTCCATCAATAAATCTACCTCTGTCTCTGAATTGCCTGTCCCTGCGTTCGCTTCTGCACAATGGGTGTACCATTCCTGCTCTATTCAACAGCCATTGTGCCCTGGCTTATCTCTCTGTCTCTCCCAACACAAGGAATTTGTTCTGGCCATTACTCTTCCTTCTGCTACATCATTTCCCCAAATATCTTCTGGGTCTTTCTAGTAAGTGTGTATACACTTTAGCATCTCCCAGTTTTTAGAACACCTTCCTTAATTACATAAGCTTCTTTAAATGCTGCCCTATTTTCTACTCCCCTTTGGAACAAAATCCCTCAGAAGAGTTGCCTGTACTCACTATTTCCTCCTTCTCTGCCCTCTCATTGTCTCCTCAACCATCTCCAGTCATGCTGCCACACCCATCACTGCACACATCTATTCTTGGCAAGGTCACCAAACACCTTTGGTGTTTGGCCAAATGCAAGATATAATTCTCGGTCTCATGCCTTGAACTCTCAGCATGTTTTGCAGAGTTGATCAGTCCTTTTTGATATGCTTTCTTTACTTGACTTGCAGGCTACACCTTCTCTAAGTTGTCCTCCCTCACTGACCACTCCTTTATGCCTCCTTTGTGGTAGAACCTTCCTCCTGACCTCAAAATGTTGGGGGACCTCATGGCTCAGTTCATAGACCTCTTCTGCACTCACTCTACCTACATTCACCTCCTAGGTTATTTCATCAAATCTCAGCTGTTACATACCACACGCCTTCATCCACAACTCTTATCCAAACTCATACCTCCCACTTCTTCCTTGATGTCCCCACTAGAGATGAATTTATGCCTTTCCCATGTAACATGGACGAAACAGAACTGATCCCCGCCCCATAACTGATTTCTCCCCTCAGCGTTCCTCAGATCAGTAATGGCACCACCATTCACCTGGGCAGTTAGGCTAAACACACTGACATCATCTTTCACTCCCTTATTTTCTCTTAGCAAAATACCATCCATACTCACTTGGTCAGCAGAATATATCACCACCTCTGCTGCTGTCACTGGAATCCATGCTATTGTCATCTTTTACCTGGATTGCTATAATAGGTGATTCCCTTGTCTACCCTCACCCCCCCCATTAGCATAGAGTAGTCTTTATAGGTTCCAAATTATGTCGTGTCCTGTATTAAAACCCTGCAATGGCCTACAAATCCATTTCAAATGAAACCCAAAGTCTTTAGTATGATTTTCAAAGCCTAGAACTAGAAGGCATCTGGAGGGATCTAGACCCTGCCTGTCCCTCCAACCTCTTTTCTTTTCCCTCTCCTTGGCCTATTTCCAGACACTTTGGTGTCTCCACTGTGCCTTAAACACAACTAGTACTTTCCCCTCTCACTGCCCTTGTGCTTACTGCCTTCTGTGGCTGGGTTGCCCTTCCTCCAGACATTTTCATGGTCACTGAGGTCTCTGCTCAAGTGTCACCTAATGACATGCTCTTCCTATGGCTTTCCTATCCAATCTGAATTGTTACTTAGCAATAAAATGGCACACTCTCTTTCATTTTCTCTTCCCTTACCCTCCTTTATTTTTGTCTTGAGCTTATCTATCCGGTATGATCTTAGGTACCCATTTGCTTAATGCTTGCTCCCTCTGTTTACATGTAAGTTCCATAGGGTCAAGGGCCATATCTGTTTGACTCGGTGTTATTCCCCCTCCACACAAAGAATACTTTGCACAGAGTAGAGGCTCAATAAATGCTTATTGAATAAATTAGTGGATTATCGATGAACTCGACCCTTGCAACAGATTGATGAATCACATCATGTAATTCGTCTTTTCCCATCACTGGCCATTCATTAGCTTCCTAGTTCACAGGCAGGTTCTCCTGAGGGGGAAAGTATATAAAATCACACCCT
Source organism: Leopardus geoffroyi (assembly GCF_018350155.1). Taxonomy (NCBI): domain Eukaryota; kingdom Metazoa; phylum Chordata; class Mammalia; order Carnivora; family Felidae; genus Leopardus; species Leopardus geoffroyi. The sequence continues at coordinate 15,961,441 of NC_059338.1, forward strand.
ACGTAAGGTTGTGTATAAAAAGAAGTTGAAAATGAACCCTGCTAGGTATTTTCATTATTGTAATCCCTTCTCCTTCCTCACCAATGGCTTCTAGTAATCCTTGGCAATTAGAAACTTACATTACAGGACACTTGGAAAGTTCAGTTGTTCAAACATTCGACTCTTGATCTCAGCTCAGGTCATAATCTCACAGTTCATGGGTTCGAGCCCCGCATCAGGCTCTGTGCCGATGGTGCAGAACCTACTTGGCATTCTGTCTCTCCTTCTCTCTGCCCTTCCGCTGTTTGTGCCTGTGCTCTCTCTCTCTCTGCCTCAAAAAGAAATAAATAAACTTTTTAAAAAAGAAGCTTATATTAAAATTAGGATGTTCCTGAAAACTTACAGTATCTTAGCACTTAAATTATGCTAAAGAAAGTTCAGATCAGTCTGATGTCGTCATCATCATCATCATCATCACCACAAAAACAACAACTAACTAATCATTACCAGGACCCAAAACAAGGTGCTTTATTTACATCACTTCTGATCTTCCCAACAATCCTGCAAAGGAAAACTATCCCCATCCCAAAGGTAAGAAACATACGCTGAGAGCCATTAGGTGATTCTTGATTCTCCTGAAGTCACAGAGCTTTGCTTCTGACTAGCTTTGGAACAAATTTTTATATGATAGTTTCATTCAAGTTATACCTGTTGGAAAAATTAATTTAGTAATCAGACTCATCTTGTCATTTTTTTTTAAGTCGAATGGACTTTAGTTTCCTTCATTCCTGTTAGACCTCATAGAACTATTCAAATAGAGTTCCCTGATAGATTATATCAAGCAGACAGGCTGAATTCAGGAAAAATTTGCCAGAGATTCAACCAGACTAGGAAAAGCAACATGTATGCTTCAACTCACCATGTATTTGAATAAGGGCAACTGACTGTATAAAGCACACGGGGAAGGAACTTCAGTTTTTATGTTTTCGTTAAGTGAGAATTACACCTGCAATGTGCTACTTTCAGCCAACCGTGTATACTTAATATTGTAGAAAATACAATTTTAATAAACCATCCTCAAAACACCAAAAAAAAAAAAAAAAAGAAAGCCAGTTGTGATCATGAGTAGAAGCGGGATTAAGTGGCAATGGGTGATAATCGATGAGAGAAAGAAAAGATCTGGACTCCTTCACTGTTTGACTGCTTGATTGCTGAGGAAAGAGTTAATTTAAAAAGTTACTTTAATATTTGGTTCACTAAGTTCCCTACATGTTTTCAATTAGATAAACAGAAGTACAGGTGGGGATGTGCTGCATGTTCATTTGTCTTGCTGTTTGGGGGCTGGCTTCTCAGGTTGAAATACTAACGTAATTGTGTTGAAATGAACAATAAGGAAGTACAGTAGTTCAGGAATGAAAATGTTAAATTAAATGGACCATGTTTAACATTGTTGTTGATCCTGAGGAACAGTTTTTCCAGTATATGGAGCATTTCGATTCCATCCAACATATGTTCTCCACAGTTTTCTCTGCTCTAATTCATCTGTGTTTTTCGACAGCTCCAGATGGCGTGTTGCCTCCGAGGCTTTCATCTGCCACTCCAACCAGTCTTCAGGTTGTCTGGTCTACACCAGCTCGTAACAACGCTCCCGGCTCTCCCAGATACCAACTCCAGATGAGGCCCGGCCACTCCACCCATGGATATCTAGAGTGAGCCTGTTACTTTGTCTATCCTCCTAACTGTCACCTGGATTATATGTTATGGACATAACTTACTTTACCTTAATTTTTGAATAGGTCAGTTCTCATTCACAACAAATAAAGGCCACCTTTTAAAAGTTCAAATAAAAGACAAGCAATTCCTTAGGACATAATTATTTGCTCAGCAAAATTATCTATTTTCCATTTATATAGCATTAATATAGGATTTCTTCACCTTTAACTTTTCATGGGCATAGATATTGCATAAAGCAGACATACACCTGAACTAAAAAAAGAAATGCTATCTGAACTGTAGATACAAAATTATAATACTTAGTCTACAAATTCCACGTGGCAATCAGCCTCAATAGTAGACTAGAATTTTCTCAATACTACTAGAATTTACATCTCATATAAATGCAATATTAGAAGCCCTCAGCCAAGTGGCTCCTTATTTTAAGAGAGATCTCCTGTGACAACAGAAAATTGCAGTACTTGCCTGGAATTTGACATTCTCTGAAAATTCCTTGCAGTAAGATTTTACTTGTTTTTATTTCTTTGAATGTCTGAAGCTTCCTAATTAACATCTCTTTCCTATGTAGGTTATTTTCCAATCCTTCTGCATCGTTAAGCTATGAAGTGAGAGATCTCCAACCGTACACAGAATATGAGTTTCGCTTGGTTGCCTCCAATGGATTTGGCAGTGCGCATAGTTCCTGGATTCTGTTCGTGACCACAGAGGACAGTAAGTGGTCTGAACAATACACAGCCAAATGTCGTCTACATTAGGGACTATTAAATGTCTTCAGTTTTTCCAAAACAGAGAAGTAAGCCTCCCCTGTTTTCTTGACATTTAGTGACAATAATCTTTTCTAGGCCAAGGATAGTCAGACTTCCAGAAAGAAGAAAAATGGGGGCTTGGGGGATTTTGAGGGTGAGGCCTTCAGAAGAAAAATTACTACAGGAAGAAGGAATTCGCAATAAATTATGGCATGGCCCCATTCTATCCTTCAGGGTACATCTAGGTGTCCTACACGAGGAAAGTTATCATCTTCCACTCAATGTACTCTGCTTTGGAGGAATCCTGACAGGCAGAAGAACATGAAATAGGGGTCTTGCTTCATGAAGATGCTTAACGTGTCATTATACCTTTTCCTGGAAACAGATCCCATTATACTTTTAGTCACACCTGAAAGACAGACTTCAGAATAGAGAAATATAATCTGATAACAATGGTTCTTCACTATTACGAAGACTAGATTGGGATTGCCTTATACAATGAATTAAGAGGCTTTCGAGTCTGTCACGAAAGAGTTATGTTTTCATATATAGGTTTTTACTAGGTTATATATAGAAAATAAATATTTGGCTATAATGCTTAGTTTTATATAAATGACCTCTATAGGGGCATATATATATATATGGAAGTATAATTTTTTTTTTAGAAAAGTTTGAAATTAAATCAAGCTATATGGAGTGAATGAGGACACTGTATTTTTGAACATTGAGGTTTTTAGGGTTAATCTTGTCAAGTCTTTTAATCAGAGGCTTCTTAGAAGATGTTGCTCTGTTGGCCAATTGCCATTCTGGCTCTATATCCAATGAGGACCCAAGTGACTTTCAAAAGGCTAGATATTAATCAAAAGATATGGTATTTGAAAGAATCTCAATTGTATATTAAGTAGATTCTTTTATTGCTACAATACCCTTAATTATATTATTTTAGTAAGGATAAGACATCAAATGAGATAGAATCAGAACTATTTACCTTCCTTAAAGCTTACTTTATTTTTTTTGAAAAGGCCATGAAGAACAATAATATATAATACTTCATCCATTTCTCCCAATTTGTAATCACTCCCTAGGAGCAGGTTAGGTATTTTACAAGGGCACATCCAGTCCTTTTGGTCTCTCGAGTACCATTTAGTAAATTATCAGCACAGTGCAATAAACGACACCCAAGACCCAGAAAGCATTAAGGCACCACTCAATGCACCTACACCCCTTTTAGGGGAAACATCACACACACTCTAGGGAACCTGGCAGCCTAGTCACCAGACGGTATGCAGATTTATGAACTAGAGAGCTCACACTCAAAATAGATTTTTAAAGAAACATTATTTTAAAAACAACTGAAAATAGGCTTCTAATCCTCCTTCTTAGATATAGCATACTTGATGGCACTCAATAAAGGTTAACTGAAAGTATTTAATGATTCAGCCCACTGCAGAGAGGATGACTCCATAGAATGCCACATTGGAAGAGAAGAGAAACAGTCCCCTTTTTGGCACCCACAATTTCTATGGCCACAGAGAATGAGCAACGCTTGAGTTTCCTCAGGGGTGATTCTCATTGAATAAAAGCCATGATCTTCTATCTACAGGCAAGAAGTTATCACATAAATAAAGTACAAAACATAGCAAAGTACCAACTAGCATAGCATTCTTTGTTGAACAAACTTACTCCTGCCTTAAGTGACCATAAAACAAGTCTATGGACTCTATGTGGTTAGAATTTTCATGCACTGAAGACATTGCCTTCTTTGTGATTTTTAGAACTGGGTTTGAAGGGAATAGTATTAACCCTCCATGTTCCTTAAGAATTGGTAACACATGATTACATAGCAGGTATTAACCCAAGAAACCAAGCCATCATTTTTATTTAAATCCTTTCCCTGAAACTGATGACTTCTTTCTTCGTATGCTTCATGTGCACACTGCAAAGTCATATATATTATGAAAGAGCCAAAGGCTGGCCCTTTGCCCCTCCAGGTTAAGTTACCAGTGCATGCTTACTCCTGAGACATAATGGCAGTGTAGTCTATATTTTGGGTGTCCGTGGAGATGGATGCCATTTCTGAAAGGATGTGCAATTGAGTTGACAAAGAGTGAGTGATTGGCATTGGGCACAAGCAGTTTTTCTGTCAAGGCTTCAAAGCATTGCACACGAAACCACCCATGCTGACAGCTCCATGCGAGAATTGCGCTTCATACTTGATCCTGACCGGCACCTCCCAGGTGCCCAAGTGCAATGTCTAATATAAAAACTCTACATACCGTCTTACAGAATAAAACTGAGAAGTCACCTCATGCCTACATTTAAATTTCATACCATCAATATGCACCTTTCTACATCAACCAAAGCCTCAAAAGTTTCTGGTGCCAACACAGGTCACCAAGTGCAGTGTTTTTAGTGTGAGATGGCAAGACTGTGATTTTCATCAAGCCTGTGACACTGCTGAAACCAGAAAGAGATACCAAGGCAGGAAATGAACTGTACACAGAGAAACAAATGCTTGAGTGCAAAGAGAAGTTCTCATGGACAGAGAAAAGGGTTGTGAAGAATTTTAATAGATTTTTTTTCAAATAATTTGTCATTTCTATCAGAGTGCCACCAATATCCAGTTCCATGCATTTTTAAAAATCTAGTGTGCTGATGCCAAATAATAATAATGCACATTTCCTATGAATATTTTAAATCCTGTTAAACGTGTGTTAATAAAAGATGTTTGTTCCAGCCAAGTTGGTCAGTGTAGTGTTCGACTATTTGCAACCAGGTAAATACAAACAACTCATGGTTTTTGGTGTGTGTGTGTGTGTGTGTGTGTGTGTGTGTGTGTGCGTGTGTTGCATGCTGCTGGCAGTCCAAGAACCTGGCATGTATGCAATTTGCAAAAATGCATGAAGATTGTGTTAGACCTGGGGCGCCTGGGTGACTCAGTCAGTTAAGTGGCCAGCTTCGGCTCAGGTCGTGATCTCACAGTTCATGGGTCTGAGCCCCACATCAGGCTCTGTGCAGACAGCTCAGAGCATGGAGCCTGCTTCGGATTCTGTGTTACCCTCTCTCTCTGCCCCTCCCCTACTTGCGCTCTGTCTCTCTCTCAAAAAAATAAACAAACAAACAAATAAATCTTAAAAAAAAAAAAAAGATTGTGTTAGACTTGGATACGTGTGATTGCTAACATGAAGACACTTACCTAGCCACTGAAATTTTTGGTATTTTTTAACCTGAAATAACCATTGCTCCTGATTGTTTTCTTCCCTTTCCCTTGTGTGTTTACAATGGTTTTCTGTGCAGTATATGCGTACAGGAATTGGAGCCGCTGGAAGGGCAAGTTTCCTGCAACCTCAGCATGGGGGTCTGTCCTTTGGCCTACTAAAATCCTGCCCTGTGTAAAATATGAGATGGCCCACTTTTCTTTAAAAATGTAGATTCCCTAGACCATCAAAAGCTGGAAAATCTGTTTCTCACAAAGTTTTTCAGGGAACAAGATTGAAATGTGAAATGTCTTTATTTCAGACATTTGGACAACAAACATGTATGGAATACACAGGCAATTAGATCAACCTACTAAAAATGAGATTGTTTTCTAAAAATTACTTTTCTCCTTCCAAAACAAAACAAAACAAAAACCCAAACTGGTTCTAGAGTAGGCCATTTCGTTATCATGTATTTTTAAAAGACTTTAAAAATCTGATTGTTTTATGAAATTTGAAGTTTAAAAACTCCATATCTGTATATATATATTTTTAAATGTTGACTTATTTTTGAGAGAGAGGGAGAGAGCATCTGCAGGGAAGAGGCAGAGAGAGGGGTCAGAGGATCCAAAGTGAGCTCTGTGCTGACAGCAGAAAGCCCCATGCAGGGCTTGAACCCACAAACCCTGAGATCATAACTGGACCCGAAGTTGGACGTATAACTGACTGAGCCACCCACATTTATATTTGTAACCACTAATCTAAGAGACATTATTAACTAAAGTTTGTGGGATTCAAGCAGTTTATTTTGTAGATTTACTTACATAATTTTTCATGAGCTCATTATTTTGCTAACAGACAGATTGTTCACGAGGTTGGCCTGGAGTATGCTAATAGATAGGGGTATGTATGTTATCGCCTACACGGTGGGATTTTATTTTTTCAATATTAAATATAATTTATTGTCTAATTGATTTCCTTACAACACCCAGTGCTGATCGCAACAGGTGCCCTCCTCAGTGCCCATCACCCACTTTCCTCTCTCCCCCCCACCACCCCCATCAACCCTCAGTTTGTTCTCAGCATTCAAGAGTCTCTTATGGTTTTTAAATACTCTGAACACACTTTATTCATTACATTAGACCTTGTTATTTTTCCCACGCTTAAAATACACCTTGAACAAAGAAGGAAGCAATGAGGGTCGTTATCCTAGTACCTGGATTCTGCTTTATTTTTTCTGTCAGCGTTTTTGAGTATCTGATCCCCAGCTCCCTCATTCATCTTTGAGATTCTCACGGCAGTTTACAAAGGAACAGGGGTTTTTCTGGAGTAAGAAAGACATTGCAATGTTACTTGAAATCTGTATTGAACAGAACAAGTTTCTTCCTTGTTTGTTGTCTGGCAAAATCTACTCATTCATCAAGCCTCAGCTCAAATGTCACCTCCTCTGTGAAGTCTTCCTTCCTCTTTGCTACCGCAGAATTTTGATTTGTATTGTGCACCATCAACATCTCGTTCTGAATTGTAACTTCTCAGGACCTAAGACTCTGCCTCATTTATCTTTGTACTGTAATTTCCCCTTATCTGCCATCTTGCTTTCTTTTATGATGCGTTATTGCTGTTAATCTCTTACCGTGCCTAATGTATAAAGTAAACTATCATAGGTATGTATGTATAGGAAAAACATAGTATGTATAGGGCTCAGAATGATCTGCAGTTTCAGGTATCCATTGGGGGTGCTGCAATGTATCCCCCACAGATGAAGGGGGATGACTGTATACCCCAGGCCTGCTAGAGGATCTGATCTATAGCAGGTGCCCCAAAATTGCCAGGAAGTATTAATTAAAGAGACTTTTACGTAAGCAAATCCGTGAAAATTCAACCAAGCCAATTTTATCTGGGTACCTGCCCTGTCCCAGGGACCGAGAGAGACATCAAAGTTACAAGGATGATTAAGACGCTGTTCTTTCCTTGAGGCATCCATTATCTGACAAGGGGGACACAGAGTAGAGCCATCGTTAGAGTCTACAGAACTGAGGTTTCTATGCAAGCAAGCCCAGAGGCAGAGCGTTTCCCTCAACGTGGGGTGTCAGGAAAGCCTTCCCTGAGGAGAGAATCAGGAGAAGGAATAGGGACTGATTTATATTTGGAATTCACTTAAATATTAAATTTCAAATTTATGTCCTCACAATTGGCCCAGAAGAAGGCAGAAGCCGTAATTGCCGTTGGAGGTGTCCACTGACACGTGAGACTGGGGGATGGCTTGCATAGTGTGCTGCCAGTGTTTCAGCCTCAGTGGGAGATGATAGGGGTATGTATGAGGATGAGAGGTGGGTGAGGATGAGAGGCAGGTGGAAGAGAAGGAAATCCCAAAAGCAATCCTCATTCTTTCCCTTGGTCGGAGGCAGCCTGCTGGCTGTCCCTTTGATTCAACACTGTCTTCACTAGGATAATGAATGTTCTAATTCGAGAGGCGTCTCCTAGCCCCAAATCACGTCTATTTCAAAATGAGGCGGGGAGGGATATATAGGAAGAGAGTTCCAGAAGAAAAACACTTTTTTCTTATTCTCGAAACCTGTAATGAGAGTGAGCTCTCTGAGTCTTGTGACAGGGAGAAGTAAAACTGTGGCATAAATTTGGATTCATTAATGAAGATAATTCTAGAGCAGGATTTTCTAGATCATTGAGTAAATGTGTTTGTGCTCTTAGGAGTATTTAAATTTGAAAATCTATCTGACACGGCAAACATCTTTTTATTAGTGTGTTTTGGAAGTTAAAGTCTCAATCTGTACCTTAAAAACCTTCTATATGAGAGAAAATAGCATTTGAAAGTTAGGGTGGAGCATATTCACATCAGTAGATTTTATTTTAACGAAGAAATATGAACTATGGGTTTCAGTAGTGTTGCACAATTATTTTGCTTTCTCCATTCTAACTAGGCTTCATAATTGCTTTAAATATTAACTGACACATTTATCCTTTCCACCAGCGATTACAGGTATCTATTTTATCGAGAAGATCCATGGTGTAAGATAATTTTTTTAGTATTTATTTATTTTGAGAGAGAGAGAGAGCACAAGTTGGGGAGGGGCAGAGAGGGAGGGAGACAGAGAATTTCATGCAGGCTCAGCCCTGTCAGCACAGAGTTCAATGCGGGGCTTGAGCCCAGGAGCTGTGAGATCATGACCTGAGCCGAAACCAAGGGTCAGACACTTAACCAGCTGAGCCAGCCAGGTGCCCCAGAAAGTAAATTATTTAATCTGCTGATTAGGAGAGCAAAATGGTTCTGTATCCATGTCACTACATACTTTGTTTTCCGTTGCATGGATTCCATCCCCCTACATTCTTGTATTTCCAGAATTAATAAAAGCAAATATTAATTATTATTTTTACATTCTTATTTTAATATCCTAAGAACCCAAGCTAAAAGCAACCAATAGAAACTCCTTAGAAAGGATGGACTGATTAATGAAAAATCTATCCACCCGGCCTCAATTTCCTCCCTGAGCTCTTGGCTCTCTTTTGGGTACGTAAGGCATACTGTTCTTCCAAATCTGGAACCTCCAATTCTTTTAGGACTTTTTTTTCTGCTTTCATAAATTCTCACATCGACACTTTTGATTTTCTGTCCCAAACTTTCAAAGAAGAATTCAAAGCCATTCACTCCAAAACATGCCCCAGTTCAGAAATCAAAACATTCTTCCTAAGCTACACTCCCTCCACTCTCTCATGGGAGAGATGGAGAAAAAGAGTTTCCCAGTACTGGTTCTCCTCCTTACAGACTATCAAATGGTATTCTTTCAATTTCACCAAGCTTTCTTAAACAATTCCTATGCTTCACTGCCCACTTCCTATTTTATCAGTTGTCAAGAAGCTGCATGTTCATTTTTGTGCAAAATAAGAGTAACCCATTTTTAATATTTGTTTTGGGATACAACTCTTGTGCCCTTTATCATTACAAGATTAATATTTCTTTATTTTATTGGTCCTATTACACTTAAGTCTTCTTATGAGCTGTCAAGAATCCCTTGGGAAAGTAGTTGGGGTATAAATAATAAATTGGTAAAAGAATTCATGATTAAAGAGAAGCTAGAATCCATCACTCTTCTGCTAACCTATCAGGAGTGAATATCAAAAGCCTACATTAACAATTAGCTTACAACGTATTGCTTTATATAATCATACATCCATACATTTGCTACCTTGCATGTTAATTCATGGGCAAATTTGGGGGATATTCTTGTGTGGAGTTAATGTTACTGAAAAGAGCTTTTAAACTGAGTTTTTAACTAGAAGTTGCTTCACTAGGGCAATAATGAGAACATAACAGGAAAACCGAGCGCTCCGTGGGTTAACGCTAATAGCGAACGAGCGTAGGAGGCCCATGGAAACCACTGGAAGTTATATACACACCAAAAGCGTGAGTCATTCAGACCGTTTATGCCTACGCACACACACATCCACATGCGCGTGCATGTGCGCCCACACCCTTCCCAGTTCGCACACCTGACTATGAAAATAAATAAGCAGACCCCTCTGTTAACAATTTTATGGCTCTATTTTAGGCTGCGTCTGAACTTTTGAAGCTGATGAGCAAAATAGTTTCCCATAAAAGATAATTTCATTTGCCAAAATGAAACTACTTTCTGTTATTAATGCTGTAATGAAATGGCCTGAAACATGAATCAGTGATCTGAACAGAAAGGATGCTCCCGTTCCCACCTCCGGCGGGGGTGGGGGGAGTTCTCTAAACAATTACACCCACGGAGAGGGCTGTACAGTTGTATTTTCATCACTGGCCAGTTGAGCTGTGTGGCTGTCATACTTCCCAGTCTCCCCTCCAGTGACAGCCGCATTGACAACATGTTATACTCCACATTGATTTTACAGTTAAGGAGCTGATTGTGATATATAGGGATTTTAAGAATTCAGCTGAGAGGCTGACTTTTGCCTTTTATCATTCCATTAAAATTTTATAACCATCTTTTTCATGTCATTTCATCCATGAATTCTTACTTTAGAAAGTGATAGCTACTGCTGTGAGCATAACTTTCCTCATGTTCAGAGCTTTTTATTGTATTAGCAAACTACCCCAATTACAGTTATTACTCATGTTTTACATAATTGTGGTGACCCTTTCCACCATGCAGTAGCATGCCAGTTGATTTGTATATAGAATTAGATGATTCGGCTTATCATTTGAAAGCACTAAATTGGAAGAGTGCCGGGAGTCAGGTTTTAACACTTCCCCGGCCAAAGGAGCTAATGAGGCTGCTTTCAGCTTCCTCTCCTGAATCACACAAGTTTAAGGACCCTTCGTGCAACAAGAGCAGGGAGCCTACTCAGCTAGAGCGGGAAGCTAATAAAATGTATGCTGGCTTTTAAGGGGAAAAAAAATCATGAAATTGAAATTGAACATCTCGTCTTTCCCAAGATAAGAGATCATCTTTAAGGAAAGCTCGTGCTCTGTGAGGGCTTAAAGTGCCAGTTCATCTCATTACCGTAGATGTTTCACCTATAAAACTATCATCCGATTCGGGAGAAATAAAAGGCTTATCCCCATCATAACAGAGAACAAACTGTGTCATTGCTGCTCCTTTTTCCTGAAGAAGCTCACAGTTTGATAGTGTACAAATGAGACATAATTAATTAAGCAAGACCCTGCTGAAAACTCGAATGGAAATGATTCTGATTCTTAAATGTATATCATTCTTTTTTAGAGGGCGGTGGTGACATAGGGTAAGACAATAAAGGCTTCAATCTCCGCCACTGATTTTATGGACCCTGATCTCAGAGGATCTGGTGTTCCAAAACGACATTGGCATCTTGTGAGACTCACGCTTGTTTCTTCTTAGCTAAATCTGGATGGCCAGCATGAATAAAAAAAGGATCTGTATCCCTGTTTTGATATAGTAATTGGGGCTGCTACTATGTATCTGAGATCAAAAGTAAGAAAGGTCACAGTGGTTTTAAGAAAGCTTTAAAGAGAAAGTTGACAACAGACTCACACGGAAAATGCGATCCATATCAAAATCACTGTACTTTCAGGATTTTTCTCCTCAAATCGGGTGCATTGCCAAATGGTCAGAAATGGCTTGATTTCAGGGTTAGCACATTGTACAACGGCTTTCCTCTCAAAAAAGTAATTATGACCCTACCATCAGTCCGGTTGGTGACAAATACGTGGATCGTGTTGTGCGAAAGTGCGTTCCTATGGACGCTCACATGACCAGCTATTACTGTAGTCGCTGACTGTGAGAAGCAGTGGTTGCATTTCACATTTAAACCTTGGGTGTAACACCGAATCACGTCCACACACTCACATAATCAACGCTGTTTTAAACAATTACTAAATCCAAGTATATCTTCTCTAAAGATTTTCCATAAAATCTAATGTTCACAGAAAAATCTCATAAATGTCAAAATTGCTGTGGGCAGAAAAGGGGGATATAGTATTTTCTTGATCTGTTGTAGCAATTTATAGATTTCAGGCCGTGGTTTATAAGAATGCTAAATGTTCTGGAATTACAGCTGTTACTGATCAGTGATTGAGCCAGATTTGTGTTATTGCACCATGTTCTTGCTTGTACCTAGAGAGCAGTAAAGCCTCCATATAATAAAAAGCACCTGCATTTTAAATGAAATTTCAATTGAAAAACTTAACAGCCCTTCAAATTGCAGAATTTAACGCAGCCCAGTAAAGCTTAAATAACACTTTGCCTCCGCAGGCTGAGGGGTTTGCATTCAAGGTGACTTGATTGTGTCGCATGGTGAAATTATTTACAATTAAGGAATTTCTCTGGAGGGCTGCAGGATATTTGCTGTTCCACAACACCTAGGCAGGCATATGGTGGGCCTTTTTCAGTATTCATGGAGCCTCCTGAACCTTTATGATAATTGAATCAGTTAGAGTGCTGAGTAGAGCAAGCATAAAACCTGTTAACCTAAAGGTCAGATCTGTGCATTGTTTATTTATCAGTAGGTGAAAGAGCTAAATCGGCAGCTTCTGTCACAGTCACAGTAAAAAATCACCTATAATATTAACAGGGAGTAGATAAATTGCAAAACATGGATTAGAATGATAAACAGAACTAGGTATAATATGGAATATATAATGAGAGATGCTGAAGGATTTTACCGGGCTGTAAAATACGCAGGTTTGTTATGATAGTGTTATTGATTATAATTAGTTACTGGGGCTCTAGAAAAATGTGGTGAAGCTGGAACTTTGCTTACCATAGCCCTCTTGTATATTTCTCTAATAATATCTGTATTTCAGAAAAGCCCTCCTGATATTTTTAATCATTAGCTTTAATACAGAGAAATGATTTTAGTGAAGTTATCTTAGAAAGGAAAATGACAGTTTAGTTCAGCAGTATCCAATGAGTACATCTTGCACACTTATGAGCAGTCATGGTTCCTGTCTTTATGACATTTATTTATTTATTAATTGGCCTTTGCCAATTGACGAATTTCATACCTTGGTAGGAGGGGTATTTTAACTTCATTTTGAGAAGCTGTGGGAAGTTTCCGAGAGATATCACTTCTTGAATTTATTCTACTTTATAGAACCTGGACCAATGGACCCTCCAGTTCTTCTGGACGTGAAGTCAAGAACGATGTCAGTCATCTGGCAACATCCTTTAAAGTGCAATGGGGTCATTACCCATTATAACATTTACCAACACGGTCATCTCTACCGGAAAACTTCTGGAAATGTCACTAATTGCACGGTGATCCATTTACGCCCATATACTGCCTATAAGTTTCAAGTGGAAGCCTGTACTTCAAAAGGGTGTTCCCTCTCACCAGAGTCCCAGACTGTCTGGACACTCCCAGATGCACCAGAAGGTATCCCAAGTCCAGAGTTGTTCTCTGATACCCCAACATCTGTGATTATATCTTGGCAACCTCCTACTCACCCCAACGGTTTAGTGGAGAACTTCACAATTGACAGAAGAGCCCAAGGGGAGGAAGAAGTTACTACCCTGGTGACTCTCCCAAGAAGTCATTCCATGAGGTTTATTGACAAGACTTCTGCTCTCAGCCCATGGACAAAATATGAGTACAGGGTACTGATGAGCACTCTTAATGGAGGTACGAACGGCAGTGATTGGGTAGCAGTGACCACAAGACCCTCACGACCTGCTGGGGTACAGCCACCTGTGGTGCATGTGCTAGGACCTGATTCAGCTGAGGTAAGACACGGAGTGTTCTGTCTCCTTTGCAGACTTAGGAATTTACCCTGGATTGACTCCGTGTTGAACAGAGCCATCTACTGACAAAACGCATACATTTGCCATTTTAGGCATTCACTGAAAAAACTGGGTTTTGGCCTTTGGCCCAAACTATCTTGAATTCGATGTCAGTTTTTCATTTCTCCCTGTATCCCCTTAATTATATTGTCGAGATGCTTCCATTTGCCTCACACACCTGAAATACTTTGAATGCCACAATGGGATGCTTAGCTTAACCACCACGTCAGATTTAAATAGATCAGAAAATGAGAAGAGATGAGGAAATGCGGAGGAATGGATTAGCATGCTAACAAAAGTTCCAATTATCCATATTCTGATTTTTTTTAATGATCAAAGAATCAAAATGATGGGGAAAGGAATAAAAATAGCGCATTCCTGGGCTATCTAGAAAGTGTTCAATTATTCACTTCATTCTACTGGGAATGAACTCTAGAGGACAGGATAACTACCATTGTTTTGGCTTGCATACAAACTTCATTCAAGGGAAATTAGTGTAACCAAACAGGAGGGAGTTCTGTAGCTTAGAAGCCTCTTTTGTGTAAATACACACACGCTTCCATGGATTCAGTCTTGTACCACTGCCAAAAGCATTGGTACAGTAGCTTGCTCACCAGAGCACAAAACAAAGGATATTTGCATAACAGCAAAGTTCATCTGTTGAGATTATTCCTTGGATCTATGTTGTGTGTTCTCTCTCCCCCCCACCAAAAGCAAACACTAGGTGTTGCTAAATAGTGTAAATTGTTGAAGAAATTTAATTTGACCTACAAACTAAAATCTATTTGGAAAAGCCTTTTTTAGTTTCAAGAAGAGGCTGGTCCAAGCAATATCACGGTCAAAGCAATATCAAATGTGTGTAGAATTCTGTTGATAATATGCTAAAAAGGAAATTAATTTGAAGTATATGATATACTATGTTTATTATATGAATTGAGCAACCTTAGGAGTTGTTCTTCATTCAAAAGAAAAACAAGACAACAAAACAAAATCCCAAACAAACCTAGAGTTATTAATCATTCCAGAAACAACTTTTTGTTATAATCCTGAGGGAATTTTGCACGATGTCAGTAGCATTACCAATCAATATAATGCAACATAAACACTGTCCCTTCTCAAAGGCAAAGCTATGAAATGGACGTTTTTCTGGATTCTTTATAACAAAAGTTTAATAACTAGTCAGATCTTTAAAAAGAATAAATATTTTCAGAAGAATAATGTCTCCATGCACAAGGCTACTTGATTCAGTGTATGTAGATAATGATCAAAGGTATCCAAAACTAGTGGCCTGGCTTTTTCTTCTTTTTTTTTTTTATTCCAACTTTTGATTTTGTAACCTTATCCAGGAATGGAATAACGTACATGGCTTGTCCACTTGTTAGAGTTAAATTTATTTAGCTTGGCTAGGAAGCTGAATTTCCCAGGCTCATGCTGACCAGGTCAGGAATCTAAAAGTCTCTATATAGGTACCTGAAATATATGGCCACTGCATATTAATGCTAATTTTAAAAAAATCACACCTTTTATTAATTCTTATTTTATTTGCAACTAGAAAATCAAAAGGTAACCGTGAAGAGATGCTTTAGGAATAGTCAACTAAATCTAGTATAGGATGATATGTATTTAAATATTAAAACGACATATTTGTGCTTCAGTATTATTGACTCACGTTATATTCAGGAAGATCTTAAGATTGCCAAAGTACATCTTCTGGTGATGTGGCTTATCTGGTACACAAAGGCATGTGACTGCAATACAGTGATTTCTTTTTGTAAAATATATTTAAAAGTTAAAATGGCATATACATAAAATCTTAATGAGAAGTATCATCATTAGTACACTGGTTAAGAAATTCATTCACCATTTACCACGGAGAGTCATTCTGAGTATTAGGTGAAAGAAATTTTTGATAATACCAACAGCAACAGCACTAATAATAGCTTCAATTCTGCTAACGTTTATTGAGCAATAACGCACCTGCATGAGTGCCTATTTTAGTACTGAGAATACACCAGAGACCAAAACAGAATCCCTACTATCACGGAGCTTGCATTTTAGACAGAACTACACAAATAAATATTGGCATTCCCAGAGTGACAAGGACTTAGGAGAAGGAAAAAAAAAAACAGATTAAGAAGAAAGAACACCAGCCTATAGGATGGGGTAGAACAGGAATGGATTGGTATTTCTCCTCAGTTCTTGCCGTGTTGTACCATGTGTTCTGTTCACTGCTACACCGTGCTGCCAGTGAGAAGTCACGGTCTAAGCAGAAAAGCAAGGGAAACTCCACCCACTTCAGCCAACTAGAAAACAAGGTAACATAGTAATAAGTGTAAAAAGGTGTGGTATGACTTGGCATAGATTTGAGCTTAAAGAAGGGAAAATTGTAGACCACACTGCATATCAAAATCATATTTTTTACGTTTTTTTATGTATCTTGAGACAGAGAGCATGTGTGCAAGTGAGGAAGGGGAGAGAGTAAGACAGAGATAGAGAGAGAGAGAGAGAGAGAGAGAGAGAGCATCCCAAGCAGGGTCCATGTTCCATTCTGAGCCAGACATGGGGCTTGATCCCATGACTGTGAGATCATGACCTGAGCTGAAATCAAGAGTCGTACATTTAACTTACTGAGCCATCCAGGCACCCCCCAAATCAAATTCTTAACATTGTATTTGATTGTTTGATTATAAAGAAAAGAACTAATATATGATGTCACAGAGGTTATCTGAAAAAGTTAAAACTGTTAGGGATGCCCGGGTGGCTCAGTTGGTTAAGCGTCAGCCTCTTTGATTTTGGCTCACGTCATGATCTCACCATTCACGAGACGGAACCCTGAGCTGGGCTACACACAGGGTGGAGCCTGCTTGAGTTTCTCTCTCTCTCTGCCCTGGCCTCACTCTCTCTCTCTCTCAAAATAAATAAACATTTTTTAAAAGTTATTTAAAAAATGAAAACCATGCACTTTTATTTGGTATTTAATCACTTAAGAACATTTATTGCATTTTATAAAGTTGGTAAAAATGCTGTACCAATACTTGAAAAAGATAGTTCAGTAATCTATAGATTAATTTCATATATGAATATACATCCAAAACTTCTCAATAAAATATTAGCAAATTGAATTAAGGAATATATTAAAAGAATGGCATGCCAGGACAAATTTGGCTTGACTCCAAAAATATCAGAATGGTTCAAAATCAGGACATCTATCAACATACTTCTTAATCAACTAATCAAAGAAAAAAGATCATATATTTTTATCAATAGATACAGAAAAAGGATTTGTAAAGTTCAGCAGCCTTTTCTAGGAAAACTTCAATGTAAAATCAGATTTTGATAAAGTTGACTTATAAGACTGCTGGTGATTAAGACACAATTCTTTTTACTTTATAAGAGCAAAAGATTTATAAGATTGCTGCACTCACTAAGTCTTAAGTATGATACAGGACTAATAAAAAAAAACATAAAAATAACTAAGTTGTGGGGCACGTGGGTGGCTCAGTCAATTAAACATCCAACTCTCGATCTCAGCTTAGGTCTTGATCTCAGAGTCCTGAGTTCAAGTCCTGTGTTGGGCTCCATGCTGGGCATGAAGCCTACTCAAAAAAATAAATAAATAAAAGAATAACTAAGTTGTGTAATGATGTGATGTCATGAACAAACTTCCTTGAATGCGATGACGTGGGTGCAGCCGCACCTTCCACAGCTAAAGCAGAATAAAAGACAACAGTCCTGCAGTTCTCAGTCTTCATGTAGTAGAGTCCTTGCTGGGCTCAGACCACTGAAGGACCAGCTGTGTTGTGCGTGTCACAAGAAGCAATAGTGCCCTCCAGATTGTGTCTGCTCACTGTGTTACTTGGGTGTGTACTCTTAATGTTGCTCATTTACAAACAAATCTGATAAGAACCCAAAGTGAAGAGAGTTGAGTCTTCATCACCATTATCACCTAATTGTGAAGTATTCCAGTCTTCGATGTCTGCTTAAATCAAACCATAAAATGTATCTCTATATAACATCTTATGGAAGAAAACAAAATAATGATGACTACTATTTATTGAGTTCATATTAAGTTCCAGGAATTGCTCTCATTTAGTCCTTAACCCACCCTCTCAGATAGACACTATTATTATCCCCATTTCACAGGAAGGAAGGAAAACTGAGAATTGAGAGATTAAGTAACCTGCTTAAGATTACATACAGAGAAGAGCCGCCTTACCCACCATGGTGGTTCCAAGAGCACATGCTGTTCCCAACTTCTCACTACAGCAAATGGAGAACGTGCTGTCTTCCTAAATGGAAGGAGTTAATTCCACAACATGTCAGTCCTTCTAGGATTGACATATACACCTAACATCATTCAAAATCAGAATGCCAATAATGTTTTGTTTCAAATTGGATAAAATGATCTTTAATTATATAAAGAAGACTAAATAGTTGAAATATTCTAGAAAGTTATGGAAGAAAAGTATACTGAGGTGACATCTTCTTCAGTATTTACACTTATTATAAAGCTACTAAATGACAATAGTATGGTGTTGGCATAACAATAGACAAATGATCATTGGAGCAGACTAGACTTTAGACACAGATACAGGTATACATGGGAACTTGAGTTATTGTAGAAGAAACATTTTATTTCACTGGGAAATAATGGTTTGCTTCAAAAGTGATACTGGCTGACAGTCCATGTATAAGAAAAAAAAAGATCTTTCCATTATATCGTAAGTAAATTAAAATTAAATTTAAAATTTAACGTTAAAAATAGAAATCTTAAAAAATAAGAAAAATTCCATATAATCTAAAGATGAGGGGGCTCTTTCTAAAGAAAAAAGAAAGAAAGAAAGAAACTCAGAAGTCTTAAAAGAAAATACAGTTATATTTAACTAGAAAATAATTTGTTTCCTACAAGCCATAAGACTCCCCCTCACCAAAAAAAAAAAAAAAAAGTGGGTCCCTCAGTGGCTCAGTCAGTTAAGCGACCAACTCTTGATTTCAGCTCAGGTCATGACCTTACGAATTGTGAAATCAAGTCCTGCATCAGGCTCTGCACTGGCAGCACAGAACATGCTTGAGACTCTCTTTTTCCCTCTCTCTGTCTCTGCCCCTCCTCCCCCAACCACACTCTCTCTCTCTCTCAAAATAAATAAACATTAAAAAAAAAAAAAAGTTAAACTCCAAGAGGTAGATTGGGAAAAATCTGTAACACACATTATAGAATAATAGATTATTTCCCCATAACATAGAAGGAACTTCTTCTTATTTATTTATTTATTTATTTATTTATTTATTTTTAATTTATTGTCAATTTAGCTAACATACAGTGTAGTCTTGGCTTCAGGAGTAGATTCCTGTGTCATCACTTATATACAATACCCAGTGCTCATCCCAACAAGTGCCCTCCTCAATGCCCATCGCTTACCTCCCCATCCCCACAACCCCCCACCCCATCAACCCTCAGTTTGTTCTCTGTATTTAAGAGTCTCTTATGGTTTGCCTCCCTCTCTGTTTGTAACTTATTTCCTTCCCTTCCCCCATGGTCTTCTGTTAAGTTTCTCAAATTCCACATATGAGTGAAAACATATGATATCTGTCCTTCTCTGACTGACTATTTCTCTTAGTTTAATACCCTCCATTTCCATCCATGTTGTTGCAAATGGCAAGATTTCAATCTTTTTCATTGCCGAGTAGTATTCCATTGTGTGTATATGTATGTACATATATATATACACCACATCTTCTTTATTCATTCATCAGTTGATGGACATTTAGGCTCTTTCCATAATTTGACTATTGTTGCTAGCACTGCTATAAACATTGCAGGCCATGTGCCCCTTTGAATCACACTCCTGTTACATTTGGATAAATTCCAAAAGTGGTGCTATTGCTGGGTTGTAGGGTAGTTCTATTTTTAATTTTTTTGAGAAACCTCCACCCTGTTTTACAGAGTGGCTGCATCAGTTTGCATTCCCACCAACAGTGCAAGAGAGTTCCCCTTTTTCCACAACCTCACCAGCATGTGTTGTTTCCTGAGGTGTTACTTTTAGCCATTCTGACTGGCATGAGATGGTATCTCAACGTGGTTTCGATTTATATTTCCCTGATAATGAGTGATGTTGAGCCTCTTTTCATATATCTGTTTGCCATCTGGATGTCTCCTTTGGAAAAGTGTCTATTCAGGGGTGCCTGGGTAGCTCAGTCAGTTAAGCGTCTGACTTCTGCTCAGGTCATGGTCTCATGGTTCGTGGGTTCGAGCCCCGCATAGGACTCTGTGCTGACAGCTCAGAGCCTGGAGCCTGTTTCGGATTCTGAGTCTCCTTCTCTCTCTGCCGCTCTCTTGCTCGCACTCTCTCTCTCTCTCAAAAATAAGTAAACACTAAAAAAAATTTTTAAAAAAAGGAAAAGTATCTATTCATGTCTTATAGAAAGAACTTCTAATAATTAATTTTTTAACAATTTATGATTAAAAGACAATTCAATAGAAAATAATGTATAAAATATGGATAATTTAAAGAGGAAGGAAGATATGTAAAGTGTCAATAATATTTGGAAATATTTATAGCTCACAAAAAAGCAAAGAGAATGCAAACTAATTGGAGAAATAATTAAGTAATAATTAAGAACTAAGTAAAATAATAAGTAATACATAAGCACAAACTAAAAAGAGTGGTAGTTTTAATAGTTTATGAGGATACAGATCATGAACACTTTCTTTCATTTTCTGTAATAAAGTGAATTACCTCAACCTTTCAGAAAGTAATCCATCAATAATCATTAAAATTAAACATAATGCACCTTTGGCATAGCAATTCTTGCTAACCTATCCAATAAAAATAAATACAATGATATGTATATATACATTTTAACGTATTGTTTTTAGCAGTAGAGAAATGTCAATAGGATAAAAAGTGAATAATTTGTTTTCAATCATGAAAGGAGTATTATGTAATAGCAAAAAACAAAAAACAAAAACGAATATGCCTGTAGTCTATTGTTAAGTGTAAAAATTAAGTTACAGGTCAGTAGGAATAGAATAAACCTTTTTTTGGTAAAAAAAAATTAAAGAGCGACAGCTTCCATATATGTGGGTATATTTGCTTTGCTTATCTGAGCATACCAGAAAGTATGAAACACTATATCCCAAGATAGTACCTGTTCAATTTAGGAGGGTAGCCTGCCGTGGAGAGGTCATGGGACGAGGCAGAGGTAAAGGGCCACACCCCACTTTTCATATGTACCTTAACAGTAGGTTTTCATTTAAGATATTAGATTTGTATCTTGCCATGAGAGAAAGTGTACAAATTTATGTAAGTTTAAAAGAAAAGGATGATATTCTGAAAGAGAAATTTAAGTTTATTTCAACAAATACTTATTATACACCTTGTTCTGTAAGAGAAGCTTTGCCGGGGAGTCTGTTGTCAAGAGGAATTGTTATATGGAGTCAAATGGTCCACACCCTTGGTCCTTGTACACTCACACGTTGTATGAACTAGTGCTAGAATTATGCAATCGTATATAGACATGAAGGCAAAGATGGTCTCTTCACATTAGACATGGAGGAAACTGAGGCTCAGATATGGTAAGTATTTTGCTCAAAGTCTCACAGCTTCAGTTGAGTAGTCTGGATCACCAATCAGGGACATTGATTCTGAACCCATTCTCAACCCATTATGTCAATCTTCATGAATCTTCATAAAATTCTTAAATATAGTTTGATGGAGTTAAAAAAGGAAGAAAGTTACAATATTCATTTGTGTTACTTTTTCAGGCCAGAGGCCAATCAACTGACCTGCATTCATAAATTTTTGCTTACAGTAGGGATCTTTGGAGGTGCCTTAATTATTTTTTTTTAATTTTAATTTTAATCTTTTTATTTTATTTTACTTTAGAGAGAGAGCAGGGGAGAGGGGCAGAGGGAGAGAGAGAGAATCTCAAGCAGGCTCCACACTGAGGCTCCAATGCAGGGCTCTATCCCACAACCATGAGATCGTGACCTGAGCCAAGATCAAGAGTCAGATGCTCAACCACCTGAGCCACCCAGGCACCCTGGAGGTGCCTTGATTCTTTAAGGGGAGCTACTCTTCAGGGATCTGAAAGAGTTGGTTCAAGTCAGTTGCTCCTTAAACACTTAACCAGCTACCCACCTGTTCTTTTTTTCTGAAAAATAATAACTAAACAGAAAAATGGAAATCTAAACAATTATGTACCACTCAACTAAAATAAATAATTATGGTAGTCAGGGCATCTCTGAAATAAACATTATATTTCTAGTAAGAGACTATAATTCTATGTAAAAGATTTCAGTGTAAAATTCTTGTTTTAGAGAGTGCATCTCTTGTTTATTCAGGCCAGGAACATGCTCTTTGATCTGGGTTTTCTGAGATGCAACAATATTTCATAATCCTTCCTGTAGACAATGGATACTTAAAAAAAAAAAAAAACATGGGAAATTAAGCAGACTGATAATTTCAGTCTCATACATTTTTGCCTGCACTGTAGTAAATGTGATCTTGAGCATAGGAAAGAATAGAATAGAATATGTAGGTAGCTGGCTACTTAAAAATCTTGAATGCATTTATTTTTAATAATGGCTCTGGAATATTTTCAGGAAGGTAACCAAGTTAGAAACCCTTTCTGTTAGCTTACCAACTATGAGAACAATGGTCTTCTTCACATAAAAGCCCTTCTGAAAATTTCTGTAGAAGTGCATTCATGTCTTCCAACTCACTACTGTCAAAAAGAGTTTTTTTTCCTAACTCTGTAGTTTTTAAATGAGAAAAATAGGTAATTTTCAGATGTAAACATTTATAGTATAGAAAATAGGGATTTTTTTTCCCCAAAGATCTTCAAATGACTGTCTTCAGAAACATTACATCAAATCTTTTAATCTCTTCTGGGTATCTTATTCAAGTTTTATCTTATGAGTGCTTTTTCTCAGTCTGAATACCAACTTCCAAATCAATTCACTGTTAGCTCAACTGCACAGACAGACGATCTCCTAAGTTTTAATTCTTTCAAGTGCTGCCAAACCTTGACCTGAACTCAGAATGTTCTGGCTCGAGAGGCAAAAAAAAAAAAAAAAAGTGGTATTCCACGTATCAGTCAGGTTGAATTTAGCTGTCATAACCCTTCCATTTTTCATTTACGTTACAAGCATCAAGAAGTCCCCTGAGTTTGACCTTGACTCATTTTTTGAATCCACAGAGCACTGCACCTACAAAACAAATAGAATCCTATGTCTCTTCTACAACCTTTGCTCTTTAGGTTTCTTTGATGTTCTCTACATCCAGACAAATCTGCTATGCTCATAAGGTACACATTTAAAACTTCTTTCCACCCAAAAACAGTGTGGACCACTCCAAGAAGAAGTTTTTCAAATTAGCCATGATTTCAAACCATGTAGTAAAATCTGAGTAGGTATTGGGCCACTGTTAATTCTAAATGAGGACAGCAATGAGCAAGCAACTAGCCCACTGACATGTGGCGGGAGCCCACTTTGCTGCCACTTACCAGTAAGAATGCCCTCTGGAAATCTCAGGTGATATTCCTTCTGGAGGAAATTGTTTTCTCTTTGATTTAAGATAGAAAATGTTGGTGAATTCTTCTCTATTCGAATTTTTCTATTACTTCTTTCTGACTTTGATTTTGTATAGGGTTACAAATGTGGATATCATTACATATTACTCTGTGGAAATCTGTCTTTTAAATTTTCAAAATAACTGTATGCTAAGGAAAAGAATATAATTCTCCATCTCTGCGTGCATGACGTTAAATGGGTATACAATTTAGGCCCTGCCATCCAGAAGCATAGTCTATTTAGGAGATGAAATACGTACTCTAAACTTTAAGGAACATTGCAAGGCAATGATGAGAGATGAACCAGAATAGTATGTAAAAAAGTGATTTTTTTAATGGCCTATGTACATTTTATTAGGGCTCTTTTACCTTCAAAGCATGAGTGTGCTACCACTACAGCCTTACAAAATTTAGCCAAAAAAAAAAAAAAAAAAAAAGTAAAAGGAATATTAAACAATGTAGTATCCCATCACACAATGTTTCTTTCTTTCTCACGCTGAGGTCCATGTGTTAGTTAAATAGGATCATCCTTTGCTTGCCATTTTAAAAGCTTATCTCTTGTCTTTGACAATAGAAGTTGCTATTGCTTTACTTTTTGCATTATGCACACTTGAGATTCAGGAACTCAACTGTGCATCCTCAGAAAATGCAAAGAATGGTCGTCCACCCCCATAGTCCAAAAAGGGAAAAAAAGAAAGAAAGAAAAAGAGGGTAGTTACATATTTAGAGTACACACTAACAATGCAAAGCAGGGAGTTCTGATATTTCATTTAATTGAGCTGTAAACAAGAAAACTGTCAAATCCTGCCGCTGCCCCATTGATGCATGTGGATGTGTGAATTTTCTCCATG
The DNA here is from genome assembly GCF_018350155.1 of Leopardus geoffroyi. Lineage (NCBI taxonomy): Eukaryota > Metazoa > Chordata > Mammalia > Carnivora > Felidae > Leopardus > Leopardus geoffroyi. The sequence goes on from NC_059338.1 coordinate 15,985,776, forward strand.
TGTGTGCTCTGTGTCCTTTAGAACACCCACAGTGGAGATGAATCGCCAAGGTGTGTATTAGTCTGACAGTCCTAGAAAGTATCACGACTAAAAGCTAAACCCAGGAAACAGCATTTCATTTGGTTCCTGGTGTACTGCTAATTGATCCCAAACCCTTCATTACTGTCTAGTGCAAAAGGCTAAGTCGAAAGGAGGCATTTAGAAAGTGACTTAAGTGAAAACAAGACAGAGCAAAATTCTAGGCCTTGTGAAGTTCACTTGCTCTGTTCCTGTGTTGTCACACTGATTCTAAATTTATCTTTTCTTTCAGGTCACTTGGAAACCCCCACTCATCCAAAATGGAGACATGCTTAGCTATGAGATCCGCATGCCTGACCCTCACATCACAATAACCAATGTTACTTCCTCAGTGTTAAGTCAAGTAATTACTCATCTGATTCCCTTCACTAATTATTCTGTCACCATTGTGGCTTGTTCAGGAGGTAACGGGTACCTAGGAGGGTGCACAGAGAGTTTACCTACCCATGTTACCACCCACCCCACCCTACCTCAGGGCATTAACCCGTTGTTGGCGATTCCACTAAGTGAATCATATGTTGGGATTTCATGGCAGCCACCATCCAGACCAAACGGACCCGATTTGAGGTAAGAGAAAGTGACTGTGCTTTTGGATTCTATTACGGTCTTGTCTCAAGGAGGGAAGGAAAGAGACTTTTACTCATGTACGAATGCAGAACTAATTCCTGATTGGATGTCCCCACTCGTAACTTGAATACAATTTCATATTGCATATCTTGACTTATATAGAGCCATAGAAGTTCATCAAGATCAAAATATAATTTTGTGAAGCTCTAAAACCCCTTGAAACAACAATCACTGTTGTCTAACAATCTTTGATGTGATCCTTCTCTTGATTTTCAGAATAGATTTTAATTATATGTTAGGCAAATTTGATGCATGTTCTAAATAATACATTTACACAAATATGCCTCAAAATTCCAAAGCTAGCACAGTAGTTCCTTGGCATGGTATTATTATCTGGAAACTTGTAAAGAATGTGGTCAGGGACATAGATAAGATGAAAGGGAAGTATGTGATTCTGAAATAGCTTTTTAACAGCCTACACTTGACACTTAGCCAAGAGCAGCAAGTTGATAATATTATCATTATTTATAAAGCCCTGATGGGTTGAAGTCTTAGGAAATCATTACCTTTACAAGCATTTTGTATTTCTACTTTGTGTGAAACTGGCGATAAAGTTTTGGCAAATCTGAAATAGAAGAAATCTAAAATGTTATCATTCTTACTGATAATAGTAAAATGTGAATGTAGCCGATTGTTTCAAAATAATTGAATATGTGAATCTTGAGCTAGAAGGCAATGACTATCTGGAAAAAGCTTCGTGATTGTAAATTAAGATGTTTTCTTTGCGTTTACATGCACACCCCAGACACTCATACCATGAAACAACCTGAATTTTGGTAATAACATTAGTTGAGATAATCCTGATGTTTCTGCTTGTCTTTTGCTTTAGATATGAGCTTCTCAGACGTAAAATCCAGCAACCACTTGCATCAAATCCCCCAGAAGATTTAAATCTGTGGCACAATATTTATTCAGGAACTCAGTGGTTTTATGAAGATAAGGGTCTTAGCAGGTGAGATTACAAAAACTATAAAAACAAATGCTGGCATTTAGTCTTGGGCACGTTGAATAGTTCAAAGTATCTTAGTGTCTTCATTGTGTGAGCATGTTATCAGTTGTGCAATAAAACATGTTCGGTTATTATCTGTGGCATTAATCATCGAACTGCAACGGTCAGCATGTTTAATGTTTGCCATCTTAACTGTATGCTTAAAATAAGCCTTTTGAAGTCGAACTTGTACATGTTGGAGCCTTAACCTATTGCCTTTATCACAGCTCCAGCAAGACATGAAAACTTAATTGAAGAATTTGGAAATAGCAAGCATATTCGAAACGGGGGGAATGACTGGGCACTTACAACATGTTTACTATAACTTCTGGAAAATAATTGTTATAATCGATTCAGTCCACACAAAAATTATTTACTTAGCACACCTGGGACTTGGAAGAATTCAACCAAGGGTTCAAAGGAACCAGGAAACAGGCAAATAGGCAATGTCAGCAGAGAGCAGTGTGTGGGAGGAACCGCAGATCTGGGTCTGTGTCACCCTGAGCTGGAGAGCCAGATTTGTGACCTTATGCAAGTCACCTACTTTCTCTGGGCTTAACTTTTGTTGTCTATAAAATGAGGAGATTGGATGGGATTAAATGACTTCTCAACTTTGCTGAGTCCAAGCAATGCAATCAGATTGCAAAAGAAAAACAAAAGCAAAACAACAACAAAAAACCCCGCGAATATGATTTTATGAACACTTTTCAGACACATTTTTTTAATAACTTTTCTATCAGCTTAATCATTTTCCTGGATGCCCCACTGACTAGCTCTACCCTGAACTCTGTTTACAGCTCTGGCCTTGCCTCCCCCGCCCCCCTTCCCCACCTGGGCTCCCTTCCAGCCTCATGAACATCACCTCCAGTGCCTCTGACATGGACCACTTGCTAACTCACCTTCCCCCCATTGCCGTCCTCTCCCTTTTGTCTGACTAGATTACCCTTCACATCTTGGTCTGAAAGTGGGCTTCCCTGCCCACTCTTGCTGGTCTGACTCAGCTGCCCCTTTCATGTATCCTTCAAACGCCCTCACATATCACTATTGTCACTGTAATGTACTGGCCTGGCTGCTTGGCTGGACACCCCACTGTATCGTCAGATCCACTGTGAGGCAGGGTTTTCTCTTGGTGACCCCCATACCCTCAGTCCCTAGCATCCTGCCTGGCACATGGTGGGCCCTTGGATGGTTGTTAAATGAAAGAAGACAGTAACTCAGTAAACAGTGAGTTATTTCATTTCTCTGTGCCTTAGGAATATTAATTGTAGTGTTATTATCTTTGGAGAATGGATAAAACCAAGGAAAATCCCCTGTCCATCTTAAAGGATTGTGGTGGGGAAAACCTTACAGATATTCTAAGGTTCTCGGGGGGAAGCAACATGTAAATCTGATGAAGCAATAGAGTGAACCCCAGGAAGTTGCCATTTTTGTAAGTCCACCTCAATCATCATGGTCACTAGACTATTCTCCACTATTTTGGGTTCATTATTCACTTAACCCCACATCTTTCTGTAATTATTTCTTCTTGCTTACTATATGCTGAAAGGCACGGGGATGAGAAACAAAAGTGAATTCAGCATAACTCTTGCCTTCAAAGACCTCACACTCTAGTGGAGGAAAACACATCACACACATGGCTGTACACGTATTAATTGCTTTCATCTCAGTGAACTGCATAGTCACCAACACTGCCTAGGGAAATCATATAGAAAAGTAGCTTTCTATGACCTGTGAACTCTAAGTGCCTTAAATATAGCATTTTCCAATATAAATAGGACTTGACTATTTAACATTATAGTCAGATGTTTAGCCATGAGATGTTTGTCTGAAAAAGAGAATAAATCTCAGAAAGTTAATGTTTCTTTATAGAAGAAATGAAAACTTATTAAAGAATTGGACCAAAGTCAAACATTTATTATTGAATTTTTAGTGATGCCTTTAAGAATTTTTAATGAGAGGTCCAAATCTAAGATTTAAGAAAAGAAATATAGTTAAATCTCCACAAATTAAAGTGAAACATAAGGTGACATAACCACTTTGTTGACAGCTGCTTCTAGAAGGGAAGTATACATCTAACCAACGTGCTGAGGAGGTATTTTGACTAGCCTCATAATGCTAAATGTCAAGGGTTTTTTGTTCTGTTTTTTTTTTTTGTTTTGTTTTGTTTTGTTTTGTTTTGTCTTGTTTTGTTTTGTTTTGCTTTCTGCTAGGACTAGCAAAAAAAAATTCTTTTTTATTCAAATAATTGATATGACCCACGTAAGCAGTGTGTGATAAGAAACAATATGCATTTCTTTTTAATATTAAAAATAAATGGAGTGTGTCTTCACATTGTGAGAATTTTTTTTTTAGCCTTATATCCTTTATAAGTCCAAACAAAGCTAGAGGCCCCTTTAGCCCATGGAGGGTTTTCTCAAAACTCTGAGAGAAAACTGGAAATTAGTCCACTGGTGGGCACTATGGGCTGTGACTGTTTTTCTGTTAAGAAGTGATCTTTTTTGGTAGATGTCGCCATTACCCACCTTGACTGCTGGCAGTCAGGGTTCATCACCCCTGCTGGTAAACTAGCAGCCTCTCAGATCGCAGAGGAGAGGACTTGAGCCCTCAGCTCACTTTGTTACACACCTGTCTAGCCGCTCTTCAGTGACCCTACCCTTTGGCTTTGATTTGTTTTGCTGACTTGTTTGGCTGGCTGTTTTTAGGGTGGGGGGCGTAATTGAATTCTAATGCCTTTATGAAGAATATGAAATTTCCTATTCACCTCAGACTCCACCATTCCTTATTTCCTTCTTACCTTACATATACATAAATAAGTGGAACATTGGAGTGTTTCTTCCCAACTTGACCTGATATCACCATAGCTACATCTAGAATCAGCTTTAAAAATGGACCTTCTCTTGATATAAAAAGTAAAATTAACTTGAGGTTCACTGGGCATCCCTTTATGGATGTATCTGTGAGTGTAAATATAAATTGAGGTCAATTCCCTTGGTCAGTGGTATATTCTGGTTAGCTACGTGTGTGTGATCTATAGAAAGCATAGCAATTATCTAAATTGTTATTATATTCTGAAATTCAAATCATTCTGGTAGTTTTTTTTTTTCCTTTATATCTCCATGTACCAAATGGAATATTTGGAGCTAACTACCTAGATAATTTAGTTGAAACAAAAATTCTTTTGTTCTTATGTTCATCTTGGGTAAGGGGTGATTTTGTCTGACTTACACATCCAAGTTGCCTCATTATTGAATTTTGCTCTGTGTAGACAAACTCAAGTAACTCTAGGTTTATATGACATGTCAGTTTCTAACTTTCCTTCCTTAATAGTGCAAAACAGCCAAGTTATGGTTGTTGGGGGAACCATAACTTCGGATTCCCTGACATTTTCATCACTTGGAAAACCTGGTAAACATGCTGTTATCATCTGATGCTGCTGAGGTGAGCCCGACAGGGTTTAAAGGGGGCAGCGACCTCCTTCACTGTTAGCATCAGCCCACGCTCATGATTTGCAGTGCCTTGTTTTCTGAGTGATCAAACAAAACTACCAAGAACACAGTGATGGCATGCCCTCCTTTTTTGTTTTGGATTTGATGTAGGAAGAACAAGTTATAAGAAATAACAGATTATGACTTGTAGATTATAATAACTTAGCTGTGATTAAGTTTATAAAGGGTGGTATGTTCTAACTCCTGTTCCTTTATATTATTTATAAATGTCTGTTTTCTTTCACAATGACAGTCGGAAAAGAGGCCTCCGTGTGACTCCTCAAGGATCCACTAACTGACTTATCTTTAAATGAAAGTATTCAAAATTAAATATTCATCTTATTTTCAAAGAACAGTTGGACTCGAGTGTTTTAAAATTAAATTATTTGGCTAAATATACCACAAAATCTAAGTTTCTATTTTACTGACATAGTTTCTAATTTTTTGAAACCTTCCAAAATGAAATGTTTCAAGCCCTAAAACAGGGTGTAGGTTCTAGGGGATAATATTCTAAAGAATGTATTTTTCATTCCCCTCCTTCACAATAAGATCAAGTGTACATAGCTGACAGGTCCTGCTTTGCTAATATGGAAAGATTGGGCCGGTTCCATGGCACCTGTTTCTGTAGTGTAAGTGTATATTTAAGCTGTAGCTGTTAAGTAAAAGTTAACTTTGTACACACAGAGGGTGAGAGGAGGGAAGACTCTTCTCCCATGCATACTAACATGAGGTAGAGCCTATTATTTTCTTCATTAATATCAAAATGTGAGTCCATGTTGACTCTCAGAATGAAAGCCGACTTCTGTGAGTATTGGTGTGCAATCTCATAGCAAGGTACCTGATTCAAAATGAGCAACTATGTGTCTCTTTCACATTGACATTACAGTACTAGATTCACGGTGCATTTCTCATTGAGATTTTTTTTTCATTGTTCTAAATTTACCTCAAGCTATCTTTTTCCAAGTGCCATCATATGAAACCTTTCCTCATGAAAAATGAGCCTCCAAATGCGGAAGAATGCATTTCGTCCTAGGAATTTTTTCCCCTAATATTTTATTCAAAAACAAACAAAAAAATTCTGGTTTCTTTGCATTTCCTTCTAACATGATGGCATAGTACAACAAAGCCACAAATTACAGTATAATTATTTTAGGTGTGGCATTCTGTAGCATAAATATAGATGGGCTCTTGAGATGAGAGCTGCAACTTGCCTTCACAACCTAGAAAGTACCATATTATGAAAACTTCCAAGGGTGATAAGCATTACTCTTCAATATCAAAAGAAGAAATCTTCAGTAGCATTTTTAGAAACAGCACATAAGTGGTTTAAAGAAAAGGTAGATACCATCATTGAGATACTCAAATAACGGCAGATTTCAGCAGTAGAAACAGTGTCGCGTTTTCATTGGTTTACTTGTTCATCCCCACAAAGGATTTGGGGATGTAAGGAACAGCCGGCTGGCTTCTATAATCCCCCCACGTGTGATGCCGCACTCGAGCATCCGTTGGCTTGTGGCAGATATGAAGAGAGTTAGTGGGAGAAGCGGCTGAATAGCTTGCATTTTCAGAAGCATGATTTATACTGGTGACAATATTGACACATGAATTCTGTTAGGACATCAATAATGTTGACACATTTTTAATTCTGATGAAAACGACCTGAGGCATTCTGTGGCTGCACTGAAGAATTTTATTGGTTACAAAATCACATCAGACCCTTTCAAGATACTAGCCTCCACACGTTTTGCCATGGAATAGTTCTTCCCACTAGACACATGTCTCCACTGGACAGTATGGTGCTTGTCATCAACACCTAACCCAAATGTTGCCTCCTCTTTGAAGACGTCCTGACTGGGTAAGGTTAGATTAGATGTTCTCTCTGACACACGTTTGAAGAGAAAGGAATCAATGAACACATTTTTAGGGGTTTCATTTAAAAATATATTTCTGTAAAGCATATGTACTCCAGGAGAACAGATATGACATTTGTTACGATGGTTAGCACCTAGGACGTTGTGAGTGTTCAATAAATACTCCTGAATGAATGAACAAATGAATGAATAAACGAAATGATGTACCAAACAAGAGAGACCAGTATAATGTGTAAAAGAAACATCTTGCCAAAGTTTCTGTAGGGCTTATTTCTCTATTGGACAGATAGGTTTTTGTGACACTAATCTACCAAATTATATATGACCTGAAAGTTATGAGACCGAATGCCTTAGTAACTATGAAATATCCATTCGTTCACTTATGCAATTTTCTACTCTGTAAATAAACAGATTCCTGGGATCATAAAAGCTTCAGCATTTGAACAGAACCTAACCTTCTAATTCACTTGAGTAATAACAACTGAACCTTGAAATGAGTACTGTTCCATAAATACGTTTTTAATATAAATTATCTTTTACAAGGAAAAATACCATAGTCATTTGTACAACACAACAAGGTTTTCTATTTTCTGTTTTCTTTGGTGAAGGGAGGGGCTTGAGGATGGTCTCAAACAAATTAGTGATTTACAGAATAACTATTGGGGGTTTTTTTAAATTTTTTTGATGTTCATTTATTTTTTGAGAGAGACAAGAGCATGAGTGGTGGAGGGGCAGAGAGACAAGGAGACACAGAATCTGAAGCGGGCTCTAAGCTGTCAGCACAGAGCCAGACCCAGGGCTCGAACCCACGAACGATGAGATCTTGACCTGAGCTGAAGTTGGGCACTTAACCGACTGAGACATCCAGACACCCCTAGAGAATAACCATTGTAATAGCCCAGTCGTCCTAAGTTGACCCCAAACAGTTGGTTTTACTGGCTACAGATAGACTCTAAGTGTTCATTCACTTTGCAGATGTCAAAAGCTGTTTGCTACAGGGTTTCAAATGGTATATTTTTCAAGACATACCTAGAGAACACGATTAGTATTTGGAGAAGAAATTGGTTGATATACATATGTTTTGCATGAGTATATGATGTCAATCCATCTAACATTTTTCTAAGTATTCTCTTATTATTAACGAAATGGCATATCACGTGTGATGTTAATAATCAACACGTAGGTCCATCTAAAAAATAACACACCTTGAGTAGATGAAAAAATACCACTTTAAGCACACTAATATATACATTCTTTTTTGACACGAAGAGGTAAAATATAAACTGACCCACGTAGTTGTAAGTATCTATATTAACTAACATAAAGATTAGGTTTGGGATGCCAATGGAAACAGTGTATTTTAGTATTCCATGTAAGAGAATCCAAGATCTTATATCCTGAAAATTTTAACTTAACCGTGAAAGTTAAAGAAAATGCAAAAGACAAATGCATGAACTTCAAGTCAAATGCCTATTGATTTCTCAATTAAATAAAATAATACATAGTGGAAAGAATTTACTATTAGAAATTGAGGAGAGTACAGCTTTCTCAGTCATCTTAACTAATGGTATAACCTCAGGCAAAGCCACTTAACTTCTCACAGTCTTAGTTTTCTTACCTCAAAGATGGAGCGGGTTTTTTATTATTTGAGTTAGAGTCAGGTCTCACTCAAAAATTCTAAATATTGCTTTGCAAACAGGACTTTTCAGTTACATATATCTATATGGCCTCAATTTCTGCTGTGTAGATATAAAACATGTATTTTACCACACCTAAATTATAATGAAATAGCTTAAATTGTCACGTGACAAACTGAGGCCCTACAGAATTTTTTACAATTTATCACTTATTCACCTGATGATATTAATTCCACTTGCAGAAAAGAATCACACAAATGGTATCCCTTTAAAGCCATAAAGATTACTAAATGAATAATAGCACAGACATGTGGAAGAAAAATTCGAATATTGTAGGAGGGAAGATTAGGCATCCAGCCTCTAGCTAAATTTGTTTTAAGCCATTTTATGAAGTAAAACACAATTAAAAGTATTTCACTCAGGGAGAGAGCTAATGAAGCCAAGGTCACTGGTTCAATTCCCATGTGAGCCATTAGCTTTTGTTTCATTCTTTTGTCACAGACTTGCTACCCTCTTAACCCCAACTCACCATCCTTCAAATTCATACTGGTGGTTACAGAGGAAATTTGGTGAGACTGTTTGGATACCTAAGCAAAAATCTATCCCCACTGCCAGAAAAATAACTCAAAGGTCAAGCCCCAGTCATATGACATCATCCAAGTATTGACAGATCAGATTATCCTTAAGATTATTATTGCTATTATTATCACCATCATTATTATGTTGGCAGCATAGCATCATGGCTAAAAGAGCAGGCTCTAGAATCAGACTGTCTGGGCTTGAATCTGCACTGTCTCACCAGCTTGACAAATTGGGCAAGTGATTTAACTCTTTGAGCTTTATTTTCCTTATTTTCAAAATAGTTGTCATAATAGCACCTTATGCGGTAATTGTGAGGTAGTGAGTTAATGCATGTGGAAAATTCCTGAAACAAATTGACTACTAAGTAAAGGTTATTATTATCTTTCCAATTGTCTTGGTCCAGTCAACTATTTGGCACTTGCTGAAAGCATTTGCATTAGTTTCCCGGGGTTGCCAGAAACAGACTGGGTGGCATAAAACAACAGAAATTTATTCTCTCACATTTCTGGAAGCTAAGAATCTAAACTCAAGGTGTTGTCAGAGCTATGCTCCCTCCAGTCTCTGAGGAAAAATTGTTCCTCACTTTTTCCAACTTCTGGTCGTCCCAGTTGTTCCTTCGCTTGTGACCGTATAACTTTAATTTCTGCCCGCATCTTCACATGGCCTTCTTCTCTCTGTGTGTCCCCCTATGTGTCTCCTTATCAAACATTTCCTCTGTTTTTTCTTATAAAGACATCAGTCCATTGAATTTAGGGCTTCCCAAATCTAGTAAGACCTCAACTTGATTACATCTGCAAAAATCCTATTTCCACCTAAGTTCAGTTCACAGGTACCAGGGGTTAGGACTTAAACATATTTTGAGGGGGGACACAATTCAACACATTACAGCTTACACAGCAGAAAAAAAGGAAAGAAAAACATGAGGAGAAAGGGTAAGACAGACAAATGTAGAAATCTGATGCTAGTACTTATTTGGGGAAAACAGATAAACAGCTTCCAAGAAATCCCGAAGCCCTTTCCTGTCACTACAGCAGAGCAACACGTTCCATGTGGCTGAGGCAGAGCCCCATGTCTTTGGGCTGTGAGTGAGATGAGACAAACAGACCTCTATGAAGGTGGGAGCAAAATGCTGGGAGAATCCCGGCAGAGTTATTTTGCAGAATCCTGCAAATGGCGTCTACTCTTTGTCATGCCTGATAAGGTGTGACTCACGGAGACAGATTCCACAGGCCCCACATTGGATACAAGGCATCCTGGATGATGTGGGAAACCCAAATAAGGTGACGATGATCTGAAGCCAGCACTCGTCCTGAGTACTGGATGGCTCCGGGAATAGTTACGTGTCATGCAACACGTTTAAGCAAGTTTCCCGATCCAAGCTATTGTCCAGACAGGGTCTATAAATAACATATGACTGTGTCTAGAAATAACATCTTCCTATCTGGGCAGTTGTGATCCAAAGAGAGCTTGGTAGTCTTCTGCTTGTAAGAACCAAAAAGGATAAACAATTGATGGCTTTACTCAATCATTGATTTCGTATATGACTTGGGAAATATTCATCATATGACATTTCCATACCCAGTACCCACTTTGCTCCTTCTGCAAAGCAATATTCAGCTTCCACTGTACTGACTCAAGGAAATATGTTCACACGATTGCAAAATACAGCTCGCTATAGCAAAACTCTCCGTGGGAGAAGGTTGTACACTTTGGTCACGGTTACGATTTAATTTAGGCGTTTATCTGTCTTCCAATGAGATTATGGGGAGAAAGTATAGGTACAGGAAGAAAACGGTGATGTGGGATTCTGATATTTGAAAATGGATGAGTTTCCCCAAAAGAAGAGCATAAAACTTTCTGGATCAAATTCAGATAGAAAGCTGGCAGGTTGCCAGATTTGTAATTGCATCTTGAATTGAGCTGTAATCCTTACCACTTCTGAAAACAATAAGAATGAGAAAATGATAAGCCACATTTGTTTGAAACAGTGGGTATTTGCTTTAGCATTCCTAATAAAATATTTTTCCTGACACTCTGGTGAAGGCTCCAGAGTTACAAAAACAGTGATATGTCTTTGTGTAGGGAGGAAAAGGAAGATAATTCTATTTTTTTAGGGGAAACAGAAAATTGTGCATTTTGAAGGAAATCCTGTATTCTGTGAGGAAAAAGAAAATTATGTGTTTTGTTTGCTGTAAAAGAGAAACTTATGATTACCTTTTAAAAAACAACCTTTTAGGTTTACAACGTACGAGTATAAGGTCTTTGTACACAACGGCGTGGGTTTTACACCAAGCCAACCAGCTACCGTGACGACATTAGCTGGTCTTCCAGAGAGGGGAGCCAATCTCACTGCAAATGTTCTTAACCACACAGCCATAGATGTGACATGGGCTAAACCAAGTAAGTAAGCTTCTCATGCCTTTCTTTCCCCTCAATGTATTAGTACCAAAAACGAATTTAAAGTAGACATGTTAAACACACACACACACACACACACACACAGCAAAAAGCCGAGATTTCTGCGCTGTTCTTCAGAGGCAGACTCTCTCTCCCTGCTTCTACATCCTTCCTGGGGCTTCTCTACCTCTTCCATTCCTTTTGGTTGGAAGTGTATTTTCTGTCAGACCAGCCAGTTGTATTGAAATGGCCACATATTAATTTAATACAGTGTAATATTGTGCACTTTCCTAAAAAATGCTCTGCCCTCCATCTTGTAACTCCTCACTTATTAGCAAGAACCACTGAGTAGCATTGCTGTAATGTGAGGGATTTTTCTGAGTGAATCATCTTCAACCCTGGTTGTAGGCACAATTCCAGCTTGGCACAGGAAAATGGAGCCTGGACGTCATCACTGGACTTGCTTCAATAATGCAGGGGGTTCACCCTGGCCCCATTCAGAACATACCTTTATGGGCAGTTAAAACAGCTCACAGATGGATCTAATCTGCTCGGCCACTTTTTAGAAACCACAATAACTGAAGTTTCATTTCTAGTTGGCCAATAGAGTAGCATTTAATAGTGAACCTGTTAATTTGTAGTGATCCATTATCATAATCTGAAAATAACAACACGTGGGGTGCCTGGGTGGCTCAGTTAAGAGTTCGACTTCTGCTGGGTCATGATCTCGCGGTCCATGAGTTCCAGCTTTCTTCAGATTCTGTGCCTCCCTCTCTCTGTGGCCCTCCCCCTCTCACACTCTCTCTGTCTCTCTCTCTCTTTCTCAAAAATAAATAAACATTAAAAAATATTAAAAAACAGAAAACAACCCTGTTTATCATGGAGATATGTATTGTAACCATTCTTCTAAGTATCAGTAGTACCAAATATTGAGAAATACCTGATTTCGAAATCCCCAGTTAAAATGTTTCTCTTATGAAAGAAAACTGTACCCGCCAGGGTAATCATCTACTATTACATAGAAAGATACAAGTCTACTCCTGGTTGGTGAGTAGCAACCACGTGATTTTGACTCAACTTTTGAGTTTTGTTACAGCCTAAGACATGCTTCCTGTACCACTGAGAACATCTGAGTGAATTTGCTTTCATGTTGCATCAGTTGCGAATTAAAACCAGTATTAGGCGACATTAATTGTAAATTAAAATCTGTACTGGTTGTGTTGATCTCCGTTGCCGCTAAGTAACCCTAGGGTTTTTATAAGGTTGCAGGTTTCTAATAATCAGTGTCACCTCTATTGGGATCTCTTAAACCATTTGAATGGAAGAACGGAAGTTAATTGATGCTTATGATTACCCTCTGAGACACCTCTGGGAAAAATAGGAAGTTTTTATCTGGAGATGGATTGTTATGTATAATATATTTTCACTCATCTCCCTCTTCCTCTACTTTACCCACACCACCTGATTCATCTTAAGAGCCTGTTCATAAAGGTGGATGTCCTGCCCCTCATCTGACATTTGAATACTGCTGTTAAGATCCAGCTGCTGAATTTTCGCCAATATAGGTCCTTTACGTTATAATTGGAAGCCCGAAGTAAGCATGCTTATAAAAACTGACAAACCTAATGGATCTGCAGCAGCTCACTGAAGTTTCATTACCTTGGTAATCCGAACCTCTGACCTTCGGGATGTAGGTAATGCAATCTGCCGTTGTTTCCATTCATACCTTAGAAATATTTCAGATAACTATTTGTGAGCACAAAGGTTAACTCTCAGAAGAGGGTCAGCTCTTCGAAAGCTTGTTGCGTTATCATTTTCTTCCTCTGTGCAACCTGCTCGCCTAAGTAAATTAACTGGTCACTCCTCGGTGATAGGGCCACCTAGTTTTTGTAATTTAAATGCAAGCTGTTTTCTTGATTCGCAGGATACATTTGGCACATTGTTTAATATGCTACAAGGCAGGAAACTATGGGTTGAAAGTCAGCTGGATAAATTTATAAATATTTACTTATTAAAAATTGTCTTTCACAGAAACATAAAATGTATTTTAAAAAACCATATTCTTTCTAAACTATCACCTCCATATGTACACACCATTTTGGTACCTGTATATTTCTGCTAAATTTTTACTAACCACGGATGAACAGGAATGTTACTGAACATTCTAGAAGCACCCATTTTAAACTTTTGCATCTTGGGGTGCCTGGGTGGCTCAGTTGGTTAAGCGTCCAATTTCAGCTCAGGTCATGATCTCATAGTTCCTGAGTTCGAGCCCCGCATCGAGCTCTGTGCTGAGCTCAGAGCCTGGAGGCTGCTTCAGATTCTGTCTCCTGTTTTCTCTCCCCCTCCCCCTCTTCTGAGAGCTCACCCTCCGTCTCTGTGTCTCTCTCAAAAATAAACAAACATTGAAAACAATTTTTTAAACTTCTGCATCGCTATGTGATATCGTGTGAGGTACACACATCCCCACATTTCTTCAATTCCGTTTTAGGGTACATGTTGCAAACTGACAGCACATAGGCCACATTTACTCCCCCCTCCCCCCTACACTGTTTTGTCTGTAGTATTTTTAAAAAAATAACAATCAGAAGGTCTCACATAATGATGATGATTTGAGGATTGGTTTGAAAAATCAATTGATTGTGTGAAACTATTCCTGCATTGCTGGAGGAATAATACCAATTGTCACTGACTAAGGGCTTCTGCTTCAGACAGGTCACATGCTTTCTGTCTTCCTGGTCCCCATAGGGATAGGAGGTTCTTATCCCTGTTAGATATAATAAAAGAAAATATTTCAGCCTAAATGAAATACCATGAAGATAAATTATATTAGTGAAAAAAATCATATTTTTATAAAAAGAGATACAAAACACCTTCAGTTAAATTATACATGCCATTCTCAGAAAGGCCCTATGAGATAGAAACTGGAACTTTGTAATTCATTCAACATTATAGTTAGTAAGCAGTCTTCCCAAACTCAAACTAATCAATTTTCAGCTATTTCCCATGCATTTTGCCTCAATGGTTATGAACATTTGCTGAGTGATTTATTAAGATCCTCCACACTTTGACTCTAAAATAAACAGCCAAATAAGAAAATGCCCATGAGGGGATGCAGTGGAAAGGCAGCACGTCTCCTGAGGTCACCTCGCTAACAAGGTGCCCAGAATAGAGCAAGAAGGCATTGGAGGTAGTGGGAGAGGAAGGGACTGAAAAAGAGGAATGAAAAATCATCCAAATGCTGTTCATCTTACCATCCATCAGAAGCTCACCCCAACCTTCGGGTGTTCACATCTTGTACCACATCTCCCTCCCTTTCCATCTCTCTCCTTCCTCTTTTTCACCTGCCCTCTCCTCTTTCTCCTTTTCTCTTCTACCTTTCTATGTCTTTCCTTTCCTTCCTTTTTCTTCCACAGACATTTATTTAGGACTTCTTTCTGTCCTGGGCACTGGTAGTACAGTGATGGCTGACATTACTCCTGCATTCCAATATCTCAGTAAACTCTCTGGAAAATTCACAAAGTATGAAGGTGTCACCATTAAGAGAGTAAGTTTAAGTCCACAAGAAAGGCATCTTCATCATCTTGATCTCTTAGTCAGAAGCCACCAAATTTTGAAGAATTTAGATTGTCCTAAATTTAGAAGAATTTCTGACTTTGTCTGAATTTATCTTGTTCAAATGGCAATACATATCAATAATTTCCAATGTCAGCTCTTTTTTTGTTGGTTTATTTATTTATTTTGAGAGAAAGAGAGAGCATGAGGAGGGGAGGGGTAGAGAGGGAGGGAGGGAATCCCAAAAGGCTCCACCCTGTCAGTGCAAAGCCCCATGAGGGGCCCCATCTCATGAACCTTGAGATCATGACCGGAGCCTAAACCAAAGATGAATGCTTAACCGACTGGGCCACTTAGGTGCCCCTGATGTCAACTCCTTTAAAAAGCATCCACCGTTGTTGGTGCACCTTGTTCCTTACTCTTCCTCCTTCACCACAGTTATCAAAGCAAATAGGCTGTGTTTGCCTTTTCTGTGGGCTGCCCTCTTGTTCACTTGTGTGCCTGTTGTAACCTGACCTTCTTCCCTTATACTTTACTGACATGGTGCTCTTGAAGTCCTCACCTCATGATCCCATCCAAAGTTCTCTTCTCTATGCCATCCCATTGTGTTTCTCTGCCTGTCAATCTAGAGACTACACTTAACCAGCCTTGGAGTTGGCTGTAGCCATGTGCCTGTGTTTATGCCAATAAAATGTGAAAAGAAATTTGTGTGTAATTCTGTGTCATAGTCACAAAACATTGGGCAGATGCCTATCTGTTCTTTCTTCATGATTTCCCTGAACTGGAATGTAGACATGGCAATGTTCACAGTTTCAACTCAGCAGGCATGGACATAAGACATCCAAAGCCCCATAAGAAAAAGAACTTGGATTGTTGAAATGGAACACAATCTGATTCACTCACCTTGGGGCTATTATGTGAGTTATAAATTAACATCTATTTTATTTAAATCACTTTATCGGTGAGCTTCTTGGCTACCTCAGCTTTGATAACTATCTCAGTCTGTGTTTGCTCATATCAATTCACTTAAGGAGCAGAAATTATCTATCCTGTTTTCATTGCCAAATGTAAAATGATGAATAATTAACACATCTCATATACAATTCCCTTTAAATACAATTTGCTCTGGCAGGCTATTGATAGGAGCTAGGACATAATGAGAGATGAAAGTAGCTCATGAGGTTTCCAAAATGCAGTTTTTTGTTTCTTATTGATGCTTCACCTAGATAGAAAGCATGAGATACCTTTTTGAGAAAAAGGAGGAACCTGGCTGGGATCACTGGCCAAGAGGATCTTCCCAACTCTTTATGTGAGCAGTTTTACCCTCAAGCAGAGTCCAAGTAAAGAATTTTCTCAAGAGGTAGTTTGATTAAAAAACAATTGTTTTTTATTAAGTAAACTTTACTGCCAACATACGGCTTGAACTCACAACCCAGAGATCAAGAGTCACACGCTCTACCAACTGAGCCAGCCAGGTGCCCCACAAGAAGTAGTTTTGATAATCTCACATTTTCTAAGAAGTATTTAGTTGATGACACAGAGCTCTGAACCATAGAACGTGGGAAATTGGACACTAATTTGAGAACCTATGAGCAAGACACTTCTATTATAATATAACCTTAATGGAATCCCACCAAATTTTTAAATTTGGACAAAATTACCTCCCAATGCACCTGCTAATGAGAAATGTGGCTGAAGAATTCAATCCTAGACAAATTTGGACACCTACTGAATGGAGTGGTTTACTGTAATTGCCCTAGATCAGATCACAGACATTTTTGAAAAAGCCAGATAGTAAATACTTTAGGCTTTGCAGGCTACATGCAGTCTGTGTTGCAGCTGCTCAACTTTGCCATTGTAGCGCTAAAGCATCAATAGACAACACCTAAACAAGCATGGCTGTGTGCCAGTAACAGTTTATTATGGACACTGAAATAACATTTTCATATCATTTTCACATGTCACAAAATACTATTCTTCTTTTGATTTTCCCCCCAACCGTTTAAAAATGTAAAAACCATTTTTAGTTTGCAGGTTATATATAAACAGATTTGGCCTATAGGCCAGATTTTGCCCATAGACTATCATTGGCTGACCCTAGTTTAGGTACTAAAAATCTAGAGGATAATAATTGATATTAACAATAATCTTTAAAAAGAATCCAACAGCATTAAAGAGAATAATCTAAGTGCTTTTGCAAGAGGACTTTCAACTAGCCCACCTAACAGCTGCTTTAAAATTATTTAGGAATCTACTACAGAAGAGAGGGGATTGTTGTATATTTGAGAATCTGCTACAGCTAAGACCAATTTTTTTTAAGCTTATTTATTTATTTTTAGAGAGGAAGAGAGAGCATGAACAAGGGCAGAGAGAGAGAAGGAGAGAGAGAATCCCAGGCAGGCTCGGTGCTGTCAGCACAGAGCCCAGTGCAGGGCTCGATCTCTTGAACTGTGAGATCGTGACCTGAGCCAAAACCAAGAGTCAGACACTTGATTGACTGAGCCACCCATGTGCCCCTAAGACCACATTTCTGATCAACCCATACAGATTACCACCCAAAATGGCATTTAATAACAAAAATTGTGTCCAGAGGTTATGGCCTTCTTCTTCAGTTCACTGAGATTGACCTGATTGATATACTACAGTTAGAGCAACACCTTTACTCAGATAAATTTATGTGTTCTATAAAATATGGGTTGCACAAAATAGGATTAGAATATCTGAACAAATATAACCTCATGGGAAATCCTCATTTTTTCTTGTTGCTTCAAACACAAGCTGGCGTGTATGCCTCCAAATCATGTAACTCTAACTCAGATATTCACACTTTAATTTCTAAGTCTACCTAGTTGCCACAAAATCACTTAAAATTCAAGAAGTCTCAAGTGAATCAAGTATCAAATCCTGCTTCCCATAATTGCTGCTGTGTTTTCTATTTTATGTAATGGGATTCACACAGAAACCAAAACCATAAATCTGAGAACTCTGAAGCTCTTCCTCATCCCTTCTAACCTCTCTGGAGCCACTTAAGGACCTTGACTCCTTCTATCTAGTAGGTCCACCATTCCTTGGGCCTTCCCAAGTCCTCTAGGTGGAAAAACCAAACACAATCAGAGATGGTCCGTTTCTCCAACAGTGGCACAAACTGATCCCATGACCTCACCCAGATGCAAGGAGTCCAGAAAATATATTCTGGCTATTTGACAAGAAGACAAAAACATGGGTGTTAGTGAATGCTAAATTTTATCCCCTATAATCAGTTCTAAAGTTAAATTGCTATGTGTCCCATTAATGCTATTGATAGTTACTGCTATCTTTCTCTATTTTTCCATGATGTTCTATTTTATGTATGAAACAGGATTTAGTGTACTGTTACTTTCATTGCCCTTCTCACTTCCCATTTTTAATGTCTGATTTATAAATTATTATATAATTATTTTTTCATAATTATTTTCTCTAAATAGTTTCAATTTTCTTTATCAATTCCAAATTTTCTCAATCTTGAATTCTGGATTTTGAATTACCTTTTTTGTCTTCTGGATAATATTGTTGGGGAAATTTTATCATTAACAGTAAATAAATTCATTATTCTTAGTTTTTTTTTTTTTATTTTTTTGCCCTACATAAGGAAGTCTCTCTGTTGTATTTGCACATAATGACTTGGATGTGTATGAAATTCTTGGATCAAAATATTTTTCCTCAAAACTTGATGAAATTGCTATACTGTCTTCAAACATTTGATGTTCCAAATGAGAAGCTAAACCTTATCTGATTTTTTCTCCTTTGTTGATGATCTTTTATTTTATTTTATTTATTTATTTTAAACTTATATTTATTTACTTGAGAGAGAGAGGAGAGAGAGCACAAGCCAGGAAGGGGCAGAGAGGGAAGGAGAGAGAGAATCCTAAGCAGGATCCACAGGGTCAGTGCAGAACCCAACACAGGGCTTGATCTCATGACCTGTGGGATCTTGAACTGAGCTGCAATCAACAGTCAGATGCTGGGGGCGCCTGGGTGGCGCAGTCGGTTGAGCGTCCGACTTCAGCCAGGTCATGATCTCGCGGTCCGTGAGTTCGAGCCCCGCGTCAGGCTCTGGGCTGATGGCTCAGAGCCTGGAGCCTGCTTCCGATTCTGTGTCTCCCTCTCTCTCTGCCCCTCCCCCGTTCATGCTCTGTCTCTCTCTGTCTCAAAAAAAAAAAAAAAAAAAAAAAAAAAAGTTAAAAAAAAAAAAAAACAAAAACCAGTCAGATGCTGAACTGACTGAGCCACCCATGCCCCACCCATGCCCCCTGTAGATAATCTCTCAATTTTTAGTTTACCTTTGAAATGTTATAGTGTTCCATTAAATGTCTGTGTTTGGATATATTTCCATTATTTTGACCAAAACTGCATTAATCTATTCAATTTATGGACATAAGCCTTTTTGGGGGGTATGGTTTCATGAGGTATTTTATGTCCATGATTATTTATTCCATGTATTTTTCAAGTTGATTAGGTATTTTTGTTCTCTGCCCTCAATATCTGTAATTCTGACTTTCACTGATTTCTTCTCAGTTGTTTTCCTCTTTATTCTTTCCAACTGTGCATTTTTAACTCCTCTCTTTTCTATTTGCCATGCAGATTCAGCCATTGCTTTTTATGTTTCCTCACTTTCTTATTTAAGCAAGATGACTTAACATCTCTGTCTTCATGTCTGGCTTTTCATGATTACGTACACGTTTCCTAGAGGCTTCTTTTTCAGAAAGGCATCTCCCTTTTGTTATTTTTAAGAACCCAAAGCAAATGTTTTGTAAAACTTTCATTCTCAGAGAAGTAATACACACACAAATCTGCTTTTGAAAGTTCTAGACAGTGTTTTCCTATCTTATACCGTGAAGAAGCCTTGTAACTTAATATTTTTCTTTTAAAAAAGGGAACTGTATTCAGGCTTAGCTTTTACCAATACACAAGGAGGGTGAGATTTACTTGGCTCCTCATTCCAGCTATTTCTGTTCTAATAGCATTCCTCTCTCAGAGGTAGACTCAAGGTCAGCAGCCTTTAATTTTGTGCTGGCCTATTGAACTGAGGATGTATCTTCTATTTCCTAGACAGTCCAGTGACTTGGGAAGAACCCACTGAAGTTTAAAAACACGTTTGAACAATGAAAACACATACTCTTATGTGTGTACGCCTGCAAGAACTTCTCATCAGATGACTAGGATATGAAAATATAATATGTTCCTATAATTTTTCTGTGTTTTGGACTCTGTACTCTACTGTCTAAATGAATGAGGAAAAATAAATGTTGAAGTAGATGTTGGTGAGAGGCAAGACAGTGCAGAAATCTGGCGCTTTTTGCCCAGAGATGCTGCCTGTTTCAGGTTATAGAGGTCTCTATATCATGGAGTAAGACATAACCAATGGAACTGAATCACCATCTTTTTCTATAGTTGGGGGGACAATAGATTTTTTTCTATTTCAGATGGGTTGACATACGGTACATGGGTAAGAATGGGCATTTAATGGAATTTTATCCACATATTAACATACAATCTTTGCTCATCTTGAACTTTCAGTGCTAGTTGCAATATTTTTGATGTATATACATAGGTACATTGATTGGAACTTGATGGAAAAGACATCAGGCACATTTAATAACCCAGGTAATACCCATTTATATTTGCAAGTTTGAAAGCACTGCATTAAATTGTATCTTTAGGGCTTGGATTTCTAACCAGAGTCCTCATTTAACAAACTAAAATTTTACAACATGTACATCAAATCCAGTGAATTTTCCATTATATCTCAACTGCTATAAATCAATGAGTAATGCAACTGTAAGCCAGTAGAAAATAATTATAATGAAAGAAGGAACTTTTGCACTCATAGCACCAATGGCTTTGCTATACTTGACTAATATCATCTGGGAAAATATTGATGGTTATGAATAACCAGTTCCTGCCAATACATAATAATGACCCCATTATTGAAGGTGCTTACATTTTGTGACATCAGAAAAAAACAAATCTTATCCTCAGAGGTTTCCAGATTCATTGCTAAAGATCTCTTACTATAAACTCTTTCACATATGCTAACATACCAAACCTTTTCAACTATTGCTTGAGCTAAAATCAAAGCACTAATGTGCTCAGCATTCAGTCTTTATGCAAAACCCTCAAGATCTTAATGAAAAGCGGTCCTTAAAAGAAAGCCATATGTTCTCTAAAGCCATCTTGTGCTAGATGGCCATGTATTATGATCTCACATATCAGAGACACTGTACTTAAATAACCATAAAGAGTAATGCCACATTTTCCTTTCAGTCCTTAGACTAGTGCTACTGAACTGTTTTGACACATACTTTTACATACAATTTCAGGCTCGTAAACCAACATTCTACCTCCAATTCTAACATGACCCAAGATAATAGTTTCTGCATAAGGTCTTTGAAAATAATACTGATGTAAGGAGAGCAGTATACTACTTATACTATTTCCTAAAAAATAATACTAATATAAGTAGAACATTGTACTAATACTATTTCCTACCTAAGAAAATATGGCTTTTTTAATGTTTATTTATTTCTTTTGAGAGACAGAGAGAGAGTGTGTGTGTGAGTGGGGGAGGGGCAGGTAGAGAGGGAGAGAGAGAATTTCAAGCAGGCTTTGTCAGCACAGAGCCCAACCTGGAGCTCCATCCAGTGAACTGCAAGATCATGACCTGACCCAAAATCAAGAGTTGCATGCTCAACCAACTGAGCCACCCAGGTACCCCCAAAATATGGCTGTTTTATGTCTTCTTTTTAAAGCATCATTGTAAAAAGGTAATGAGAAACAGAGCTTAGGCCAAAGAAGTTGAAATCGGGTGAAAGAGGGAAAAGAAAACAGTAGCCTGGTTTTTGAAAGGATGACGGTTGAGGAATTGATGAGTTATATTTGTCAGACAGTAAGTGATTGATTTTGGCATCTTTTCAGCATTTGTCTACATCACAGAAACACAATGAAGTAGGAGAAAAGAATGAGAACCTTGATAAAATTCAAATATCATCCTGGGATCCTACTGAGCAAATCCTTAAGGAGAGCGTGCTGTATCACTCTGTTACATCAAGAGTGTATATAATAGGATATCAGTCCAATGTTCTTTTAGGTATCATTTAGCAGATTTTGTTAGCAATTTTTAAAAATGCCTCAAGTACTAGGATATGTGTGACGATATGCCTTTAATTGTATTAGCATAGACTTCTCTCAAGGATGATATTACTTAGAAACAGAAGTTGTTCCATGTGTTGAATATTTTATTTTACTCTTAGTTTCCTTTTGTAAGTGTTACATTGCAGTTTTGAAAATTAGTTGAATAACTATAAGTAACATAATTAAAATATTTAAAGGAAATTTAAAATTTTATTTTCCTATAAGGATAAGTATCTATGCAATTAATTACGGGATGAGGGGGAAAAAATTAACTTCGTTAAAAAAAAAAAAAGAAACCAGCACCACCAAAAAGAAGTTTCCATGAGCTTTCCATTGTCCCCTTCTAGAAATAGCTAAAGATAAAATTTATTTTCTGTCTTTTCCCCTGAGAACCTTTCAGATCAGCCACATTTACAGTATCCTGCATTTATTGTCAACAGCTTTTCAAGACCTACAAGGTGATGTTGAATATTATACACTTTTTTGGAGTTCTGCTACCTCAAATGAATCTCTAAAAATCCTCCCAGATGTAAACTCTCATGTCATCGGCCACTTAAATCCAAACACAGAGTATCGGATTTTTATCTCTGTCTTCAATGGAGTCCATAGCATCAGTGGTGATGTATTGTGTGCAACCACTTTCGATGGGGGTGAGTCCAGACTTCAAGGGACCCTTGGCTTCAGAGATGCAAATGAAATTGATTGATTCTTGCTGAGGTTGAGATCAGTCATCCCTCCATTATAAAATTTCCGGTGTTGGAGGGAAGGGGGTTGGGGCTAAAACGCTTAAGTGCTCGCTGTCGTCAAGTGGCAGATCAATACGTGGTCCCTTAGAGACAGTAGCACAAGGCTCTAATAATGGGATATTAGCCCAGTTTGTTCCTGTTCTTTTCAGTGTATGCTTAGTTTGGAGCTGAGTTCACATCAATAAACGGTGACATTTAGAAACATTTTGTTCTAAAGATTTGCTCTTAGAAGCAGTATGCTTTTCAAAACGACAGCCAAACACAGTGAGGGCTCTCCCTGAGTCACCAGAAATGGTAGGTGGAGGTTCAGCCACTGAGAAAAATTGCCTCTGACTCATTTCTAAGCCAGTTAGCAAGGGGGAGGAAGCAAGGGAAGCAACTTGTGAATCTGAAATGTGTTTGGAATGGTCTTTCTAATCTTTTTGGCTTTATAAAGTCTCATTATAAACATTATAATATCATTACCTCCCAAGCAAGTGTTCCAGGTCATTAGCAGAGCACTTTAAGTGTGGAACCCATTTCCCTTTGTGGTGCCAAAGGTCGACACCTTTTGTTTATAAAATAGAATGGATCACAAGGACAATTTTTCAACTAGTTAAGATGGGTTCTTATGATAAAAATAGGTCTTTGCATAGTTATTTCTGACATGCTTGAATAATTGTGTAATTTAACGCCAAGCAAGATTTTTTTCCTAATGTTAGATTTCATCATTACCTATGGTAATCAACATTCAAAATCATTTACATAATGACAATATTGCATTATTGCTTCATATTGCTTGAGTTACAAGCTAGTAACATCAAATGATTTTTTTACGTTCCACCAGCCTCAGCCTCAATGTATTTGAGTTTTATTTTTTGCTTAAGGAGCAAATTTTCTTTCCTTTACCCTGGGAGGTATGGCGTGAAGGGATGGGAAAAGAGACAAATAATAGATATGTGTTGGTGGTGCAGATGGGTGAATAATTTATCATCATATCCCACTGGTCACATAGTATTGAAGATTAGCACTATGCTGGTGGTATAAAGCATTTTACCACCAATTCTTATGGTTTCTGACTGAGAGTATAATAAGCCAATTTACAGAGGACTACAGACTGTGATAACTTCATCAGAGAAAAGCAGATAAGCAAGGAACCCTTTGCAAAACCTAAATACTAATCTGCATTTAGTTTAACAAGTGCTTTTTCAGAGACAGCTGGAGTTTATTCAGTTTCTTCCTTTAATTCTAGAGCCTCAGGGCATGCTTCCTCCAGAGGTTGTCATCATCAACAGTACATCTGTACGTGTCATCTGGACATCTCCTTCAAACCCAAATGGCGTTATCACTGAATATTCTGTCTATGTAAATAATAAGCTCTACAAGACTGGAATGAATGTGCCTGGGTCTTTCATTCTGAGAGACCTGTCTCCCTTCACAATCTATGACATTCAGGTTAGAACACTGTTTTTTGATGGCTAAGCTTATAGGTGTGTTAAATAAAACATTGCCAGGCTATGTCTCTAAGTGGATACCTTCCGTCTTGGTTACAGATTATTTATTTACTGGGGAAGGGGAGAGAAAAGAGGGAAATTGATTAGGATTAAATCTGTTTGCTGTGGGCAAACACATGAGTCTCAGGAGAGAAGGTAATGGTAACATGGAAAACGATGGTGATGATATTCTTGCCGGCAAAATGAGGCAAATCACATATTTGCAGTAAATCTTGCTAAGCAGTTCACCTTTATCCTGATTCTTTTACTGATATCAAAATCAGAATCAACCTATGAATGTGGAAACATTCTTCTATTCCTATTTCTGCTATTTACTAATTTAACAACTTCAGGGAAGCCACATAACCTGTTTGGTGTCAGTTATCTTTTTTAGAAGGGCAGCGGACTTGGTGACTTAAAACATTCTATCGACCTCTAGCATTCTGTGACTCTGAATGCGGCAAGAAAACATAAATGAATATATGGCAGACAAAATATATTAAAGGGTTTGACCTGAAGATTAAAGAAATTTATCTGTTGTCGTCTACCAAATGTTTGTCGACCCTTGCCTATGTGAGAACAGTTATCCTTAAACTTTTTTGCCCTTGAACCTCTTTGATAATCTAATGATGTCAGTGCACTCTGCCCTAGAAAAACACCTGTGTGCCTATATGACAAAAGTTAGTGTGCAGTTTCATATTGCATTGACCATCTGAGGCCCAACTCATAGACCTCTTTGAGATCTGCCGATCTTTAAAATAGAAAAAATATAGAGACAACTAAGGAATCTTCAACGAAGAACTTTCCCCAAGGAATTGGAACTCATTACACTTCTGGGATGTAAAAGATAACAAGGCCACATGTGGAAATTAATGATAAAAACAGAAACTCAAAGTTTATAGAGAAGGGCTGTAATGTAGTAAATTTTTAATTAATCTATGCTACTTCTAACATTTGTAAGAGCTTTGTAAATAATTTTCAAAAAATATTAAGCATGGAAATTTTCTTTGACCACAGAAACATTCACTGGCTTTGTCTAGTAAGTGCTACCTCTTTCATTTCCCATCCCCTTCTTTCCTCACCTTGGAAGGGGAAACATACACAGTCATCTGACTAGAGCCAATGCTTTACCACTCCCCCCCACCCCCCGCTGCTAGGCCTAGCTTCCTAAGAAAACAAAATAAAAATAAAAGAAGAAAGGTATGCTGATTAGTTTTCATTACATTCCATGATTTTCATGAACTCACCTGAGTCATCTTAGAATGGAACACACGGACTGATGTTTATGTTCACGGTTCTTAGAGTGAGTCTCTATGTGCATGTACATCATAGAAAATTAGAAAATAAAAACCACATTCAAAATAATTACACATATAGCTTTGTGAACAAGGTTGGCTTAGGAAGGTGACAGAGTATTTGCTGTATTATTCTTTTGGGGGGCGCTAATGGAGAAAGCTGGCTTAGTCCTCAAAAGGCAACTTATTTATTTGCTTTATCAGGACTCAGAATACAACCTAAGGTGAGATCAATAGGGGCTATGCATGCATGCACGTCCTGATCCAGCTTTCTGACTATGTAACAGTTGATGTGTACGTGTTTCAGTCATGTTGTCCTATAAAAGGCTTCACTCATCCCTACTGGTTTGAGTCACTAGTGGCCTGAAAAGAATGCATTTTGATCAGATTTGGGACATCTAACAAAATAAGGAGACAAAATACCAAATTAGAATCTAATATTTTAGTTGTGTTATTAGTGACTAAGATGTTCTTATTCTTGATAAACTATATTTTTGTGAAGCTCTCCACAGTCCAGGAATATTCCACTTGAAATAGTTGTTGTATCACTGGAAATTTGAATAACAGATTACAATGATTTTTGTTCATGATTTCAAAGATGATTTGGGATTTGACTCCATTTAAAATATGCATCCAGGGGTACCTGGGTGGCTCGGTGGGTTAAACGTCTGATTTCAGCTCGGGTCATGATCTCGTAGTTCCTGGGTTCAAGCCCTGAGATGGGCTCTGTGCTGGGAGTGCAGAGCCTGCTTGGGATTCTCTCTTTCCTTCTCTCTCTGCCCTTCCCCCACTCACATGCATGTGCATGCTCTCTCTCTCAAAATAAATGAATAAATTTTGAGAATAAATAAGTAAATAAATAAATATACATGTATATACCAGTGTATGTGTATATATATACATATACGTATAAATATATACGTATAAAATATTTATATGTATATGTATATATACGTATATGTATATATACAATATGTTGCACCTAATTGATATGCCTACTACTTTAGGATTAAGGTTCTCTGTGTTAACCCCCTCTGTCAAACATGTATTGATTATAAAGCAGACATATAGATCCAAATATCTACTTTTTTGAATGAGTTATTTTATATATCCTTTCTATATAATTTATATATATATATATTTATAATATATATAAATACATTAAAAATATCAATTTTTTGATTCAATTTTGTTTTTATGTGAATCAGTCAACCTTTATACTTGTGGTTCATTCACATTATGCAATATAGCTATAGCAACAGAAATATCCCAAAGATGAAATTTGGTCTGTTACCTTAGTAAGTTGAGAAAAATATTGACACATTTCTCCAAAGTCAAAATAAGAGTTTTCTGGAGAATCATTTGAATAGAGCTAGTAGCTTAGTTTTGTTTTGTTATAACTTTTTTTTTTTTTTAATTTGAGAGAGAGAGAGAGAGAGAGAGAGAGAGAGAGAATCTTAAGCAGTCTCCAAACTCAGTGTGGAGCCTGGCATGGAGCTCAATCTCATGACTCTGGGATCATGACCTGAGCCAAAATCAAGAGTCAGACATTCAACTGACTGAGCCACCCTAAGTGCCCCAGAATATAGCTAAGTAGTTTGGAACTTAAAGCTATGCTTAGTATTTAGATGATAAGACTAGAATACAGTAAAGCCTGGATTAGATATCTCATATCTAATCAGCTTGATCATATTCCCTGATTTCTCTCACCCCCAATTTGCAAGCTGATGAAAATGGAGTCATGAAGACTCAGTAAAATTATTTGTGCCAGTTCCCATTAATATTGAGCACATATTACTTACATAATGAACTGGAGTTGATTGTTGTTATAATTATGCACCATATAGTCAAATATTGCCTAATATGTATGAAGTTTTATTGTCATTAATTCTATTGCAGCAAGTATATTTTAAGTTCATTTCCCTTTAAATTATTTGGGGTTTCATTGGACATACTCAGAGTGGAGGGCCTTGACAGTGTCCACATCTCTACTAAATATTAGTAGATAGGAAAAATACTGTATGGAATACATAAAATACTATATGGCATACATAAAGAACACAACTCAAACAGCATCATAAAAATGTGCTTCAACTCCCATTTAGGTGTAAAGTGCCCCATGAATAAAATGACGTAACTACTAAATACAGTAAGAGACACATTTGTCTTTTCTCAATTGCCAGTGGAAATCCAGAGAACTGCTTCACTTAAAAGCTCAGTATTAGTGTTTAAGATGCATCGGTATCCAGCTTCCCCTTCATTTTTTACGTATTAGCTGCTGAAAGTAAGTGAGCATTGGAAAAAGTACATTTTCTCTTTGGCTTATCCTTTCATTGGAAACAGAATGATGTCACTTTGTGAGTGTTTCACTAGCAATCTTTTGTACATTCATTTGTCTCTCCTCCTACTTGCTGAATGTGTTTCTTTTGCGTTACTAATGCTTGATGAACTTGATTTCTAATCTTCAGTTACTCCACCCTCCTCAGTTTTTAGTCAGATTAGGTGACAGAATTAAAGGGATAAATGATGATTTTCTGCTGTGATTAAGGTAAAAATACAACTGCAGCTGGAACAGATGAATATAAAGTAGCTCAGCCACATTGAAAGGCTTCTCTAGACCTCGTTTTTCTTCCATTGCACATTAACATTTGGGCTATTTGTTCTAAAATGTCAAGACTTCTGTAAGAACTCATCATTACACTACCTGGTTGTAGATCTAGAGAGCAGTATGCAGTGATAACCTACTAAGCTTATATACTGTCCCCTAAACATCTTCCATTCCTTACTGTGCCCCAAAGGGTTGAATATGTCTGTCTCTTTCTGAAAGGTTGGAACCAGAGACTAAACCTCACCATTTTCATCACTAAATCAACTGTCCTGAGCTCATTTCTATATCATATTCTGAGTTTGAACCAATGCAGTCAAACAACATCAAAAATTAATATTTATAGAACTCTAAGAAGTTATAGAGAACTAATAGGAGAGTCCTATGAAATGAAGGTGGGTGGATTCAAGCCACTGGCAGTGGATATTTTGAAAATAGTTGGATTTATTCTTTTCTAAACTGTTTGTAGGTTGAAGTCTGCACCAAATATGCCTGTGCGAAAAGCAATGGCACCCAAATCACCACTGTGGAGGATACTCCAAGTGATATACCAACACCCACAATTCACGGCATCGCTTCAAGGTAAAAAATTTTTGCCAGTTAATGTCAAGAGCTGATCAGAGGCACCTGCGTGGCTCAGTCACAAGCCTCTGACTCACCGCTTGTGAGTTCAAGCCCCTCATTGGGCTCTCTGCTGTCAGCGCAGATCCCCCTTCAGATCTTCTGTTCCCTTTCTCTCTGCCCCTCCCCAGCTTGTGCATAAGCTTATGCATTCTCTGTCTCTCAAAAATAAATAAACTTAAAAAAATAAATAAAAAGCTGATCATAAGCAATGAATGTTAAAATCAAAGATTTCATCCTAACCATGACAATTTCATTTTAGAAAGTTGCTATAAAGACCTGTGTAAATCAAAATTTTTGTATTATTAGCTATTGATTTTCACTGGTCACATCACCTAATACTTAAGCTTTAATGTCCCCGATTTCCCAGTTTCACTTCCCTTTATGTAGTAACCTGTGAGCAAATGCTTAAATGCATGAAAGGGTTTCTGTATTTAAATGTGTCATTAAGTGAATCCTTTTGTAAGGCAAAGAATACAATTTTCATTAGATTAGTTACCTTCTAAGTTACTCTCTTTGAAAAAAATTAGATTTACATGTATCAGATTGCCTTAAACCTAGAAAAATCTGTAAAATAAACAGGGGAGATAATCTCTGGATAACCATTACCACTGTTATCAGATTCTTGGTACAATCTCATTATTTTTCTGTGCTCATTTTTTGCTGAGAAGTGGCCATAGATTGAAAGTGAGTCTCTTTTCAGTTCAAGTTAGCAATAATAATGATAAAAAGATTTAATGTCAAGTATCCCAAGCCAAAATTGACATGAGAGTAGTTCATCCTTCTACATCAGTCTGAGGCTAGAGAAAGAAATCTGAGTACTCCCACATCATACTGGGATGATGTTCCAGCTAAATGAATCACCCTTCACCTGTACACACACACACACACACACACACACACACACACACCCCACATACACACTGACCAAAATAATCGATTTGTTATAAAAGATTTCAATTCTGAAGGATCCTTTTGCAACATATTAACATTTCTTTGTTTCTTTAAAATCAGTTTAAAAATATCTGTACTGATTTAGGGAACTAAAGATAAAAATAATTAGAAAAAAAAAAACAAGTAATTGGACGCTTAGCTGTTCAGGGCAAAAATCATGCCTTGTCTCCTTGAGTCCATCTTTTATCTAACACATGACAGATATTTATCTAATTTCACATGTGCTAATTAATTGATAATCTTGTCAGCAAATTTTCCCTATCCACAGAATTGCCTACTATGCAAAGGGAAAATAGTCAAATGAAAAAAGTACCAGCAAATACATTTGTGGTTATAATAATATAAGAAGAAAAATTAATTTAAAAAGTATAAGGCATGGTTTTAAATTTTCAAAGTTTTCAGTCTACTGTAGAGACACTGCCCTAAACAAGTGTTTATAGAATAATGTAAAAAACTCCACAACATAAGTTTATAAGATGCAGGAAAAACATAAAGAGAAAAACACTGAACTCTACCCAGGATTATCAGTGAAGGCATCATGGATGATGCAATAATTGAGTTCTGTCTTCAAGAACTCAAGGAAGAATTATATTTAGGTGGGTGGATGTTGTCAGATTTCTTGTTTGTTCTCATCCTTATGACCTAAGCCCAGATGAATGGCATAAAGGAGTATGTCTTAAATTATATATTT
Source organism: Leopardus geoffroyi (assembly GCF_018350155.1). NCBI lineage: Eukaryota > Metazoa > Chordata > Mammalia > Carnivora > Felidae > Leopardus > Leopardus geoffroyi. The sequence continues at coordinate 16,016,550 of NC_059338.1, forward strand.
ATATGTAGCTAAAAATCTGTAGGTTTTATTAGACATTGAACAAATGTCTATATGTGTCTGTGCTTCTAGGATACTTTTTTTTATTTTAAAAAGATTCTTACAGATAATAGCAGAGTAATAGTTGTGGTTAAAGATTATTTACATTCAAATGTATAAGTTGATGGCAAAAATATTAATGAAGGCATCACACAACAAGAGGAAGAAAAATGACAGAGCAGACAACAGAAGAGAGATTTCAACACAATTTTGGAAGCAATGTTTGGCAGGGAGAAACAAATGAGTTAGTGCAGTGGAAAACATTTACAACCAAAGTTTGGTTGGCAGAAGGAGATAATGACACAAAACAAACTAATTTACCCTGCAGAGAACCTCGGTGTCTGAGCACCTTAAAACTTACAAGTTTTAAGGTTAGTGAAGAAGAGGAAGATGTAAAGTTCAAAGCTGGAATCATGAGATTAGCTAAAAATCTGAAAAAAAAATGTGGTTGGAACCTGTAATTAGGGTTCTCCAGGGAAACAGAACCAAAATCTGAAAACCCAGGAAAGCTAGTGGTGTAGTCTCTCAAAGTCTCTCTGATTTGAAAATCAGAGGAGCCAATGGTATAAGTTCCAGTTCAAGTCTGAGAGGAGAAAAAGACTGATGTCTTAGCTCAATAAGTAGGCAAAGAAAGGGAGGGGATTCTCCCTTCTCCCACCTTTTTGTTGTATTCAGACCCTCAACTGATTGGGTGTTGCTCACCTACACAGGGTAGGTAATCTGCTTCACCAAGTCCACCATTTCAAATGCTAATCTTAGAAACAGCCTCACAGATATACACTGAAATAATGGTTAGCCAAATATCTGGGCACTTTGTGGCCCAGTCAAGTTGATGCATAACATTAACCAAAAATTCATGGTGCCCTACCTCCATAGTATGTATCCTGGTGTCTACTTCTCTTGCTCCATCTAGCACGTTCTACTACCATGAGATCAGAAGTGTATTGTCTGGACAAACTGAACAGAGGCAACTAGGAATTAAGGCTAACTAGGCACAGTGGAAGGCTGGGAGGAGGGGCAAAGCTAAAAATCATGATAAAGTGGAAGACTACAATCAAAATGATGAAACCTTCGTTGTTTTCCCCAGGTCTGTTCTCAAAAGCAAATATTGTGAGAAGAATGTTGAAATTTCCAGATATAATTATGGGCATATCTATTTCTTTTTTAGAACTCTCTGTTTTGCCCCATGTATTTCGATGCTTTATGATGAGATTCATATACATTTAGGATTGCTATGTCTTGGTAAATCGATTCTTTCATCATTGCATAATATCCCTTTTTTCTGGTAATTTTCTTGTTATAAAGTATACTGTGTCTGATACTAATATAGCCACTTTAGCTTTCTTTTGATTAGTATAATTGTGAGTGATTTGGGATTGTTTCCTGGACATTTTGAATAGTAGGTTGTGATCATTTGAGTCCCATTAAAAATTTGAAGAAGGATGAAGTTTTCGTTTCCTTCAGCAGGTAATCATCTGGTTACCTTCAGACTGCAAATATTGTCTTGGCTTTATGTGCTCAGGGGCTCCAATGTCGGTTCATTTTTCAAAAGCTTTGCTATGCCGCTTCATGTCTGCCCCATGTATGCACCTTTCAGTGGCTAATCTGGTATTTGTTTGGAGGGTTATGTAATGGTTCGTATATCAGAGTCTTTGCTGTGACGCTCAGATTGCCTTTGCATGGAAAGCAACCGTGTATGTGCGGTTTAGACTTGAGTAGGGACTTGCGTTGAAGATGACCTAGCTGTCTCTTGTCTGAGATTCCTCCCACATTTTCCAGATCCCTGGTGCTTCCTTTGTGGGATCTTTGGCTAGGAAGATATGGTTTCTCTTGAAATTTTAGCCTCCCAAGTTACCTGACATTTTACATAAATGAGGCTGTTTGGCGAGAGCAACAAGATAAGAGAAAGTGGAAGGGAAACAGGGACACCTCCCAGACACATGTTTTAGATCACAGGAGCCCCTTTCCCTGGTTCCTCTGGTCAGAAAGATGGATTTTTCCTAGGATTTTGGATTCCCTTTTGACCAGGACTGCTATAGTGCAGCTCCTTGACCAGAATTATCCTCAGAGCAAGTCTGGACAAAAAAAGAAAAAAACAGAACAGGAATTTCCCCTCACACCCTCTGGCTTGTAAGGCCTTTTCGTACTCTGGCCAGAAAGATGGGGTTTCTCACATAGGTTTTACTTGTCCAGTGCACAATTCTACACCGGGACTGCTCTTGGATTAAAGATGGGAGATCAAAGAGGGGAAACAATGAGAAATTCATCCTTTAATTTTTTTTCCCTCTCGTCCTTATCTGCCTCTATTGTTAACTTTTCAGAATCCTCAGGTGGTTGCTTCTTGTAATTTCTGCACACTTTTTAGTGATAATCAGTCAGAGAGAGGCTGTAATAGGTTTACTCCATATTGGCCGGCCTCACAAAGTCCCTCTCTACCATGTTTTTTGTTTGTTTGTTTGTTTTTAATTCCAATCCCTTTACCAACTTTATTTCTTTTCTTTCTTTCTTTCTTTCTTTCTTTCTTTCTTTCTTTCTTTCTCTTTCCTTCCTTCCTTCCTTCCTTCCTTCCTTCCTTCCTTCCTTCCTGTTTTTTTGGTCAAAAATCTAAAAAGGTCTTGATAGAAATCATTCACCACCAGATATTGGCAAGGGAAATCTTCCCTTTCTAAAAATGATTCATCATAGAAGAGCAACATTTTCCAGAGGCAGGACTCAAATGAGCAGCTGTGGGCTGCCAAATCATTAATCAAAATTATACCAACACCAAAGTAGTTAGCCTCTTATATGCATGTTATTATTTGTGTATTTTATTATTATATGTCTGGCAATGTATACTTGTTAGTTATATTTTTATTTTGATTCAAAAAAATCTCTTTTATATTAGCAATGAGCAAAATCAAATGTGAAATTATTCCAGAAAATGTCAGTAGACTGAATTAACTTCTATAGCATTTAAAATAATTTGGTTTCTAATAAGACATTTGTTTCTTAGATTGTTTAGTTTTGGTAAAGCACAATAGTCTGTAACATTTACCTGTCATGTATTGTAATAACATATACAGATAGTATATCAGACTGTCTGATTATATGCATGGGATGCTTCAACTCGTTTTTGTTTTGGCCTTAACTTATGACTCATGACATCTACAGTACAACCACTCATACATGTTTTTCCCATTACATGTAACCCAAAGACACCATAGCACCCAAATGTGGAAACAGCACATGAGCCCCTGTAGTTCTATAAGCTGCCTCTCCAGAAACAAACTCTGTTTCTACATCACATTTTCCATACTTGTCATATTATCATCAGCTGCTTCTATATCCCAAAAGAATACTAACTAGTGATCGATAGCCCGGACATGTCTGGCCATGGCCTACATGTGCCCTGGGTAGTTCATTTATTTGCCTTGGTGGATTTGCTAGAGTGGAATTTAATCAATAGTTAATTCATTAATTCTGGTCCTTGAGAATGTAGAGACTACGGTGGATGTTGATAGCTGGCTGGCTCTGGCTTTGACTGAAATATGACAAACACAGTAGCTGACAGCTTCCCTTGTATTGGGTTGCCTTTTTAGCTATAAATAGATAAGCAAAAAAAAAAGAAGAACGTCAACAAGAAAGAGATTTTATTAGTTACTGCTAGTATTCCAAAATGCATCATTTCCAGGGGAAAGGGTCAAAGGAAGGCAGAACGAGAACACAGATCATGTCTTTCATTGTCTTTAATTGGCACCATGGCAGTTTTTTCTGTTCCAAATCAATTCAGGGCTGTATTATTGACGAGGAGTCTGTGGTATAACGTCTTTGTAGCATTCGCAAATAATTGTTGGAAAATTTGCCTGAAGCTACTGAATGATATAAATGATATTTTTACATACCAACTTTTCAGAAACCTTTATGAAATCAGCACAGGCTGTGTGTCTTTAAATGAAGGTTACACCACTATCATCATTTATAAATCCCCTTAAATTTTCAAATGACTTAGGTTGGGGTTGAATATGGCAAAAGAGGTTTTAGGTTGTGGAATAAGAATTTTCCTCTTTTTACCTCACTAAATTCGGGGTGAAACTTTGAGGCCTCTATTTTTTTTTATATAGTATGACTTTTTTTGTATTATCAGAGAATCTCTTCTATCCTTAATTTTCCCTCTCTGATATTTTTCAGTGACTGACAGCTTGAGCACTGAAATAATAATTTTATATTTTGTGTGAAAAAAATTAGATCATGATTTATTTTATTATTTTCTTAATAGAGAGGATGTTGGGCTGTAGATATAATATGTCACATCAAGTCTTCTTCACCCATATTCTAAACTTCCTCCCTCACCAATATGGACAACAGGAGACACATTTTAATTTGGACTGGAATTTCTGTCAGAGTCTTTTTTTTTAAAGTAGGCCCTATGCCCAACATGGGGCTCAAACTTATGATACCAACATCAAGAGTTGCATGTTCTACTGGACTAAGCCAGCCAGGTGCCCCTCTGTTAAGAGTCTTTAAAGGATACAGGAAGACCTCTTGAAAGAGATTGTTTCAAGTATATTTACTACTGTTGTACAGATCCGATCAAGTCTTATAATTCAGGAAGTATCATTTTTAATGGCTAGTGAGTTTTCTTTATCAGACACATTGTTTCATTAAAAGACCTTACAGAAGAGGCGTCTGGGTGACTCAGTTGGTTCAGTGTTTGACGTCGGCTCAGGTCGTGATCTCATGGTTTGTGGGTTCAAGCCCGGCATGGGAATCTATGCTGACAGCCTGGAGCCTGCTTCAGATTCTGTATCTCCCTCTCTCTCTCTGCCCCTTCCCCACTAACTGTCTGTCTGTCTCTCTCAAAAATAAATAAACATTTAAAAAATTCAATTAATAAAAAAAGACTTTATAGAATATCGAGTTTATTCATTTTTTAAGTTAATTTATTTATTTTGAAAGAGAGAGAGAGAGAAAAAAGAGAGAGAGAGCACACTTGTGTGGATCGTGGCCGGGGGGGCAGAGAGAGGAGGAGAGAGAATCCCAAGCAGGCTCCACGCTGTCAGCCCAAAGCCCAACTCGGGGCGTGATTTCATGAAACTTGAGATTGTGACCTGAGCTGAAATCAAGAGTCAGCTGCTTAACTAACTGAGCCACCCAGGTTCTCCTCAAGTCTCTTAAGACTCTGCTACCAATACCTCCATTTTCTCACCTCCCTCTCTTCCCAAACTCCTTTAAGTTCTCTACCTCTTGTAGCTCCGGTAGAAGCCAGTCACTGAGGCCGACTGTGCCTCTCAGCAAAATCCCCCTCTTCCTAATTCACTTTGGCCTTTAACTACCACATTGTACCCTGCTCTCTGAACACCCATTCCCTTCTTTTACTGGGTCCATTCCAAATCCTTGTATTAATTGTGAGACTGAACAGAAAGACTCTCCCTCCTCATCAGGTAGTTCAAACATCACACTTTTAGTCATTCTGATGTCTCAAAAATTGCTGACCCTGTTTTTCCCCCAAACTCTGGTCTCATCTATGCAGCTGCCTATTGATTTTCTGTAGTAGTATCTGCTACCTCAAGCCTCAGCGGTACATTCTCCTCTAACTCATCATCTTTTCCAACATTCATTTTCACAGATGCACCACCACCTGCATATTATCACTGACATCTATCTTTGAATTTTTTTAATCCCCTGAGTTTGCTCAATCTTCCTATATGTGTCTCTCTTCTTCATTTCCACCACCACCACCACCCTGGTTCATGTTTTCATCATTTAAGTTTATGTAACCTGTTTCTGCAGGGGTCTTAATTCAATGAGATACAAAGAAGAAAAGGCTTTGCATTTTGCCCACTGCTTGCTGCCTTATACATAATCCTTTGGCTGTCCTCTCTTCGACTCTTGAAAGCCTCTCAGAAACATCTTATAGCTTTTGAATTATTTTTAGTTATGAGTCTCACTTTGGTAATTGAGATTCATGATCAAGTATTAAAAAGTCTTTTCTGTCTCTAGCAAATTATTAAGCCCAAGTCTGGTTCAAAGATTCTACCATTTCACAGACTCATGCCTGATCACAGCTTGTCTGTTCCCTTCTCCTTGCTCTTTCCTTCTTATCCCCCTTGATCCAGTGTGTCTCCTCTCAATGTTATTGTTTCACTGCCATCACTGGGCAACCCTCAAAGCCCTCTGCATATCAGGTGGCACTTTTCCTGGAGAGTTGTATTTCCCTTGAGAGGCCCCAAGAGGATCTCCACATAGTCAATTTCCCTGACACGAGTGCTGCCCTCTATAGCTGATCTCTTGTGGTCCCAACAGAGTAGGGCATCCCAAGGACTCTTCTTGCTGGAGTCTCCTCTTCCTAGAAGGCTGCCATCATGAACAGTATACCCTCAAGCTGGCTCAAGCCTAGTCATCTTGCAAGGCATTTCCTGGTTCCGTTGAAGCTCATTGATCCGTGCCATGAGGCACTCTTTATTTTACCTTTTTGTTGCAGCTACTTTGGACAATACCTAGCCATCAGGATTCTCTCATGGAGAGCCAAGCACCTTTTCTCTGCTTGTATAGACTGTCAAGATCAATGTCAAGCTCTCCCCAAACTCCTTACTATCCTCCAAGGACAGCAGCAGACTGAGTTTAGACATTTCTATAACTCAGTGAGTATCAAACATGAGAAACAAGGGCTTCCAATTTCTCTGCCTCCAGTTTCTCTAAGTGACATATTTGGAATGCCTTCCTCAGTCCTACCCTAGGTATGTTAGCAGGGGTTAGGGCGTGTGTTTGATGCCACTCTTCACTATGTAAATAACTCCTCTTTCATTCTGTGCCTCAAAACTTCCGATGGCTTTCCAACACACTCAAAAACAAATCCAGTTGTTTCTGTGTTGTAGAAAATCCTACATCATCAGCAAACACCCATGCCACCCTCCTTATACCCATAGGATCTCATTTTCCCACATTCTATCTTGTGTGCAGTCCAATCCAGCCCTATTAGATTCACTGGCCCTTCAACATGCCAAGCACATGGTTGCCTCACAGCTTTTCCCTCCACCTAGAAACCCCTCCGGGCTTGATTCGCCTCTTCTGTCGAATTTCTGCATAGAAGAACCAGTCCTTCCTAGACCACCAACCTGACATATGATACACTTATGTGTTTCTTTACTGTCCCTCTTCTCCCAGAAAAATGTAAGTTTTATGAAAAAAGGGGGCTTTAGCTGTCTTGTTCGCTGATAAGTAAAGAACAGGGCTGGCATATAGGAGGTACTTAAGAAATACTCACTAAATTTCCTACTTTCTAAAACTCTCCTAGAATTCTGTTTATTTTTGGTTGTTTTGGGTGACAGGTCACTGTTAAAGAGTTTTATCCTTGGGATTCAACAGAATCTTGTTGTTCCCTTTAGAAGTGAAATACCATGTTTAAAAGGAGGAACTCATTACCTGTCATCCTCAGTTTGGGGCTGTAGTTCAAATCCCCATACAAGAGCGGAACCCCATTCAACAATCTTTTGCACTTGAGTTACTAATGTAGCTTACTGACCTTTCTCTCTAGCCCTGGTTTCTTCCACTCTAGCATGTCAGGGTGTCAGTTCTAATAAGGCTTTGTAGTTTAGGAGTGACAACAGTGCACAATCATACTATTTCACTATCAAACTCAGTACAGTGTTTGAGGGACTCCATAAACTTTTTTTCAAATTTACCCTCCTCTTTTGCTGGATGTAGCTTATTCATTCATCAAGTTGGTCACATTACTCTTCCATACACACTGAGGCTGATTCCCACCCTTTACATTTGCTTATGTTGGTTTTCCTGCACAGAATCTTCCCTTCCTCATTTACCAAGTCAAGTCCAAATCTATCTGTTCCACGATACCCTCATTGTTTAGTCTAGAACAGAGGACTTTTGCTTATGTGTTTTTATAATATCTGTAGCCTAAACACATTTAAATACTTGACTTAAATTGCCATATAGCATTTACATGCTTTGTGTTTGCATGTTTTGTATTCCCTATTATTCAAGGACACAGATTTTGTCTTTTGATTTTTCACCTATTACAAGTTATGCTAAACATTCTAATAGATAAATATTCAATGACTTGATTTGAGAGCTGAGAGTTAATATTTTCATCATGCAACATTTATTTAGTCCTCTATTAAAAGTTACTTGATCACTTATGATAGCCATAATCTGGAATACAATTGAAGAATGTGAGTGTTACATAAATAATTGACCAAAATGACCAAGTTAAGTAGGGAAAAAAAGGGTCTACATAAACATGATCAAGGAATCCAGAACTGTTTAATTTATAGCAATTTAGATTGATATCTTAAGGTATATGAAGATTTTTTTTCTTTTGGCTTAAACAAGAACATTTTCACCAAATGGTAATAATAGAATAAAATGTTGAAGAATACCAGTGGGAACCCTAATTCTTCATAAAATTTTGTCTGACCTGTAACATTTTAATATTCACCTGTATCAAGGTAGGTGATAAAGAAATGATTTTCCCATACTCCTTTCTATCCTCAATATTAGTTTATACTTGAAGTAAGGACTGAAAATGATGATCATAGTGGTGGTGACTACAGTGGTAGATAATAGTAACAGATAGAATAGTAAATCTACTAACAGGGTGACATAATTAAAGGAAATAACTCCAACTGAAATGTCTGAATAATCAATGAATCCATGTATCAAAATGTGTGTAGATAGAGTAGTTTTCATCAGAAACTTTATTAAGGTAGCTTAAATCATAGTCCTTATGTTCTGGGAGTTAAATAAACTCTAATCATGACTTTATGAACAAATCTGCAAAATATTTCATTCAAGGATTCGCTGTTGGTTTACTTTTCTGTGTGAGCATGCAAACTTTACTAATCTATACCAAAAAGCTTCAGCTTGTTTCCCCAATATTTAACATTCATTCCTGTGGTATAAGAACATTTCTTCTATTTTTGCTCTTAAACATCAAAGGAATGAGACCGCCAATTCCGTTTATAATGGTGCGTGTTTCTCAGAGATGTCTTTCCTTTGAAATCAGCAACCAAAAGGTTTTTCAGTGTCACTCTCCTTGGTTCTAATGAGAGATGTATAGGTGTTAAACTCGCTACTCCTCTTTGATCATTTACCTTCGTGCCTCAGACTCAGATCCTCAAGAGCAAAACTGTTCATGGTATCGCTAAAAATATAAGCAGTCTCACTTCACAGTTTTGCTCTGCTAGAAGGAAAAGTTACAATGGTGTGGTATTCTGCATGGTGTTTTCTAGACTTTCCTAGTTCATCAGCTTTTGTGGAAAAGTCAGACCTTTGAATGTCACTTAAATGTAGTCTCTCCTGTAGTTGATTATGCAGTGAATACAAAAGAGGTATCTGGAAAATGTGGAATTAATTTTAAGAGTTGGACAAAGACCTTGGAATAATAATGGTGACTACAGAAGTCACCTATGAAACTGCTCTCTTGTAGGTGACATTAATTTCCTATCTACAGAGTCTTATTAGTGAATGTGTTATGTTTGTACCCCTAAGAAAATGAAATAATAATTTTCTTTTTTTTAGCAGTCTATTAAAATGTCAAGGTTTATCTTGACTGCTGCTTTTTAATGTAAATGTTTGGTCTTAATTGAATTCCTAATATATGATGTCACTTGGAATTCTGATAGGGTCCAGTAATTTTGCCTGTAAAGATATATTTCCTCTTAAAATGAAAGGTATAACAAAAATACCATTTAGCACAATGGCAGAAAAGTGGTCACATGAGTTATTGTGAGATTTTTATTGGGAGAGTTTAAAGTATAGGGACTAAGCTTATATGTGTTTGCTCTCCTTCGAAGTACCTACTGGAGTGTTCTGTATAAAAAAGCCCTATAACTATTTGCCATTTGGTTAGTTGCTGTAGTTGGAAATTCTAGAATTATAAAAATAGAATTAATTTTGCATGTCAGAGTTCCACTCCTTTTTCTGAAAACAATGAGAATAAAAATAATTATTATTTTGCATTACCTAGTGTTTTGCAAATAGTAGGCTTCCCTTGCCATGCTAAATTGCAAGAATATGTCATATCCAAATCTCTGGGGCTTTATTAAAAACTTTAACTATTCTGCTTATAGAGCTTATTTAAAAAACACTAAAGATAGTACGGCTATGTCATTTAGGTTGTATCATTCTGGCAAGTAGTCCTAAGTGCAGAATTAAAGTTCTATAGCATTACCTGAGAGTAAATCATTTTATTCAGGGCTGATTCCTACTGGAAAGCTTGATGTTCTGATTTCATTCATTTCAACAAATGAAATATTAATAGATCATTGAAAGTGCAATAAAGTTTTAGTCAGATATTAAGCCCTCATTGCATACCAACCCCTCCCTGAAAAGTATAGCCATACTTAGAATGAAATTGTTGCTCAATTTTTAAGAATCACACATCTTCCTAGAATATTATAATGTAAAGATATTTGTTGTGGAAACTTCCAATTCCTATATTTCCTTACCACAAAACATGTCTGACTGTAACATTAGAAGAATTACTAGAGAAACAAGTCTGTTTATAGAAGTTAAAATTAAGGTATATCAAAGTACAGTGTATTGAGAGGAATTTTATCATTTATCATTTGATAAAATTTATAAGTTGTATTTATAAATTAATTTATCAATTACTTTTAATAATAGATAAGTTTATCTATTGATAACAAGACTTTATCAATATGGGCAGTTATTTTGGCTATATGTAACAAAACACCCAACAACAGAAGTTTAAGTAAATAGTTGTAGAGATTGTACATTATTGCTGGCATTGGTTCAGCTTACCCAAATAACATGGTGGCCTTTTTGTGATGATTTTGATCTTTCTCAAGTGGCTGCAAGATGATTACTGAAGTTCCAGACATCGTGTTTAGCAGAAAGGAAGAGAAAGGGGAAAAGTAGTGGCTGTGCCAAGAAAGCTGAAATTGCCTCAGAGGCTTCCACTGTGGTTTTATAGTTGCATATCGTTGGGCAACTATGTGACACATCGCTAGTCTGGGCTGGCAAAGGAGAAGGTGATTTCAAGTAGAGATTAGGTCTGCCACCTGTTCTAATTTCCACGCTACTTACCAAGTCTTATTACTTGTGGCTTAATTTTACTTATGAAACCAAAATTTTCTGTTGATTTTCCTGATTAGCCAAAACAATGGTACTTTCTTCTGGTCTCCAAAATTTAAAGTGGGAGATCACTGGACTCTTGCCATTTGTCATCCTCCCAAAAGCTTACTTAGTTTTCATTGATTCTCCAAACATATTATCTGGGAGTAACATATATGAGCATATTATACATTAGTATATAACTTCTTTGCCTTCAGCTTTTTAATTAAGAAGTTGTTGACAAAATGGACCTTTTGACCAATCTGAAAGATTGAGAGTACATGAGGCCGATGGCAGCAATGTTAAATGTTGTCTTTTCAGAGTTATTGATTATTCTATCCATTGCAGATCCCTTCAAGTTGATTGGATGTCTCCAGGGAAGCCAAATGGCATCATTCTCGGATATGATCTCTTACGTAAAACATGGCATTCATGCCCTAAAACCCGGAAGTTAATGAAGGACCACAGTAGTGTTCTCTGCAAGGCAGTGAAGTGTCAAAAACCGAAAGCTATCTGTGGACACAAGTGTTATTCTCCTGAAGCTAAGGTATATCTTTTCAAATGAGTCACTGAAATATGGTTTTCTCACTAAACACTCCAGGTGAAATCACTTGCTTCTTAAACCATGGTTTGTCACGATCAATTTTTCCACTAGTCTATCAGGAAGACCCCGTGGAAAAGAAAGGATGCTTATAAAAACCCTGTCATCCTCATGAGCATCTTAGCCTTCTCGTTTTTCATCATCTTCACAGGAAATATTAGTTTATCGAAATGGTAAGGAACTCCCGACTTTGTATTTGATTGAATGACTTGAATTTTCTTTACAACAAATCCATTCAGCTACAAGTGGGTGTTTGTTTACCTGACACTGATGAGTAACTGTGAACAGGACCTTCCATGGTTTGTCAGAAATATTTTAAAATTATGGCCATTTGCAGATTAATGGTCATATTAGTTGCAGTTTAGGAATCAGATCAATAATACAGCCAGACAGAGGAGTTTGTAAATGGGTTTTATTGACAAACGATGCAGAAAATCCTTAGTTTGAAGGTAGGATTTCATATAATGAAATAATGTTCCTATTTGTCAACAACAACATCACACATTTAATGACTAAAGCTGTTGCTAAATTCAAAAGATTCACTGCAGAAAGACACAGTAATTAAGAAAGTGAGTTGTTGAAGCAATATGAATCAAAATACAAATTATTACAGCTGACACTGGCCAAGCAGTAGTTATCATCTAAGAAATGTTATAAAACTAACAGTTACTAACTACACTTTTTTTTTTTTGACACTTAGGCTCCAGACTTGTCATTATGACTTGGTTTTACATTACTTTAGGCCATTAAATGTACACTGTCTGATGAACATACATTCATAAAATAAAATAAAATTTAGTATTTCTGAAGGGAAAAATGCTGGAATAAATTTGCCTATTAAAAATGTTCTCTAGGAGAAAGAAAGAAATCTTTGATGCATTAAGCAAAGGCTTATTATTTTAAGGATTAAGGACACACACAGATATTGACAGTAAAAGAGTAAAGGAAGTCAATTAAAATCTCAAGAGAAAGCAATTGTTTGTAAATTTCTGCTTAGAGTTCACTATGAATATGTATTTCTTGAGTGAGAGGTTGGAGAGAGATAGAAAGGAGACTAAGAATTTTTTTTGGCTAAATCACTTTAAATACCAGGAGGACTTAAATACGCATACAAACTTTACCATGTATTCAAACGCTGGTGAACATCATACCCTGGAGGGCTTGTTAAAACAGATAGCAGGTCCCAGCCCCAGAAGTTCTGATTCAGGAAATCTTGGGCGGGGCATGAAAATTTGCATTTCTAACATGTTCCCAGCTGATGCCTCTGGTAGCCATACTAAACCAGCTAGGATCTGTTCCAGGAACCATATTTTGAGAATCACTAGATTGCAGACTTGCTTTGGGAAACCATAAGATAAGCAAAAGTCTCTTCAAATATTAGGTACACATTTATCAGCTCAACTTAATAAAATTTCCATATAGGTTTCCTGAGGCAGCTAACTTGAAGACTGAATTAATAGATTAAGAAATATTCTGTTTATATGGAGACCTCCCAAAAGAAACGATTGCTTAAAATTTCATTTTGGGGAACCACCAATGATCTAAACCTAAGGGGGTTAGAAAAAGGGCATAAATTTCATGTGTCTAAAGGAGCTTGAGAATGGCAATGGAATTGAAAGAGCAAATTCTAAGGGGCCATCATTACTTAATAAACATTTCAGTGATGGGGCGCCTGGGTGGCTCAGTTGGTTGAGCATCCGACTTCAGCTCAGGTCATGATTTCACGGTCTGTGAGTTCAAGCCCCGCATTGGGCTCTGTGCTGACAGCTCAGAGCCTGGAGCCTGTTTCAGATTCTGTGTCTCCCCCTCTCTCTGCCCCTCCCCTGTTCATGCTCTGTCTCTCTCTGTCTCAAAAATAAAAAACATTTTAAAAAATTTAAATAAACATTTCAGTGAAATTTTCACAAGCAAATGTAAGTACTAGACAAGCCTGCTAAAAGAAAAGGCTGGATGTGCTTAAGTATCTAGAAACACACTCTATGTGAATTGGACTTTAACAAATACTTTGAGACCGTATAACAAAGGACAAGATTTTAGGTCCCTGTCAAAAAATAAGAGGAAGGCATGTGTTGTTTTACCCTGAAAGCAAAAATGACCAGCATCCTTAAATCTCAAAGAAACACATAAAAAATTTTTGCTTAAGTCTTAAAGATGGGACATGATTTCAAAATTCACCTTTCATACAGGGTATGACATCAAAGAGAAGAATCACCCGGTGTATCTTTGGCATTAGACTAATTTTGAATCCTCATTGCTAATAACTAAATACAGAAAAAGAAATTCATTACAGTTGGTTTAGTATGGCTACCTGACAAACCACAGGGTAGACTTTGGTTTTTAAGGGCCCTGTTTCTTTGATCTTTGATGATTTTTGAAAAATGAATGAAGTCCCAAGCTAGTGGCCCTTATGAAGACTTAGAGAGTCCACATTCTACTGCCTCATATTTAGCTTGAATCATATGTGGGTGCAAGCTAGAAATAGCAATGTGCAAAATGGAAAAAGAGAAACACCTCTTAAATAGTGGTTGCCGTTGTCTGCCACGGGAAGCTTCTAATTAATGTGACTTATGCCAAGTGTAGGTTCTGAGGCTACATTTCAGCAATTATTTAGCATTTGATTTGTTATATATACGGAGTGTCAGTCTCTCAGACCTCAAGTGAGCATGCAAATAATTATTTGTTCAAGCACATAATTTCTTCTACAGCTCCTGGAAAAAAAAAAAAACCACATTATTGAAAGGGCTTTTCAAAATTAATTTCCATATAAATCTCTTTTTTTTTTAATGTGGTGGCCTATATATATATATATATACACACACATATATATATATGTGTATATATATATATATATACATATATATATATGTATACACATATATATATATATATATATACACACACACACATATATATATACATATATATAAATGTTAGACTATTGAGACTTCCTTGTCTGAAGATTGGGTTCATAAATAAGTGATCATCTAAATTATAAGGATAATACTACTTACTAAAAGGAAAAGAAAGATCAGTGAGAGACAGTTTTCCATAAATGTGTTTTCAAATTAAAGTCATTAAAATAAAAACATATATATGAAGGTAATTGTTCATTTACAATTCTAAATCTTCTTTACATTGGGAGCACTGACATTCAAAGGATAATTCATATGTATAGAGTGTGATAATATAATAGAGCACAAAGCATGTTTAAAGTCTTAAAAAGTTACATGGTATCAGATAGCATTTATAGAATTTAAATGATGCTGGAGAAATGCATTTTTTAAACTTCTGAATTTTTATCAATACTGTACTACATTTGGTCTCAGGTCAAGGCCTATTAGAACATAATTGTATCACGTGAGATAGGATGGTATAGTACTTTGAATTGCGCTCATATTTCTTTAATCCCAATTCCCAACTTCAGGTTTGTTGTAATGGAGTCCTCCATGACCCCCAGCCTGGGCACCACTGTTGTGAAGAGAAGTATATCCCATTAATTTTGAATTCAACTGGGGTTTGCTGTGGTGGCCGAATACGAGAGGCTCAACCAAATCATCACTGCTGCTCTGGGTATTATATCAGAATTCTACCAGGTGAGAATCATTTCTGGGTGTGCTCAGCGTCAGGGAGCAAGACTTCCTGTCCTCTTCAAGGTCCCTCTAGCTGCATTAAAATCACATTGACACGAGGCAGATTAACAGGAGAAAATCCAATTTAATGCCATATGTACGAGGAATCTGCACAGACGTGGAAATTCCAACGGCAGCCAGGCAAAATGAAGTATACACGTCATTCTGAACTAAGAGTAAGGGTGTAGGGCTCTGAGACATCAGAGGAAAGGAATGCACTTCACAGGGCAGTGGAAAGAAGAGTAGATGTTTGGTAATTAGATGTTTGCCCTGCTGTATAGATGGGTCATTCAGATGAAATTTATCTCTGCTAATAACCCTTATTCTGGGAAAGACCCCCAATTTAGATTATTCTATGTAGTTAAGGGAGGGACAAAAGTTTCTCTTCAGCCTGCAAAGTCTCAGTTGCCTTCAACTCAAAATAATCTTCGCTCCAGTGTGGCTCATTTTGGGGAGGCTGCCCTTGGCCCCTACATCGGTAATCTGGGAAGCTGAAAAAGCCAACACATGACTCATGCCAGCCAACTACTTCAAGCACCTAAACAACAAAAATTCAATGACTAACACATAGCCAATGGCCTGCTTTAAATATAATTTCTTCCCTCAGCTTTGTTGAAATTTAAGCAGGACTAGGTACAAAAAAGAGAGGGAATACAAGGGACTTACAGTATCTACTACATAAGGAAATATATCCAGACCTGGATAACTCTCTTTATTTTGTGACTTTATTTCAATCATGTGGCTAAAAATTTTCACCATAAATTCTTTGAATTTCTTTTTTTTTTTTTTTTTTTAATTGTGGAGTCCGCCACAGACTTCAGCTATTAACTCTCTCAGTTGGTACATTTTTTTTTAATTTTTTTTTTCAACGTTTATTTTATTTTTGGGACAGAGAGAGACAGAGCATGAACGGGGGAGGGGCAGAGAGAGAGGGAGACACAGAATCGGAAACAGGCTCCAGGCTCTGAGCCATCAGCCCAGAGCCTGACGCGGGGCTCGAACTCACGGACCGCGAGATCGTGACCTGGCTGAAGTCGGACACTTAACCGACTGCGCCACCCAGGCGCCCCAATTCTATGAATTTCTAAGTGTTCTACTGCATGAAGCCATTCTTCATGTCTTCCATTTCTATTCTGGACTATGTATTGTTCCCGGATGTATCAGAAACCCAAATTCTGAGACTAGTCCACTATCAGGCTAGGTAGGGCAAGAAGAGGGTTGCAGCAAAGAATAGCAAACAGGGATCTTTCCCTCCTCACCCTATTTTTTTTTTTTTATTTCTATCAGCTGACTGAATAAACCATTGTCCAACTTTCAACTACACAATGTCCAGTGAATGCAATCGAGAATAAAGACAATAACCTTTGGTATTTATAAAACACAAAGTCTCTGGTAGGTTCTGTATTTAAAGGTTTTACTTATGATACCTTATATACTTTTCACAACTAGGAGATTGGCATTTTCTCTAAAGTTTACAAACAAGGAAACGAGTTCCGAAAGGGTCAATGACATAGCCAGATTCACATAGCTGGGAGTGGACACGTTTCAGTGTGTCTTTCCAACGTTTATTTATTTTTGGGACAGAGAGAGACAGAGCATGAACGGGGGAAGGGCAGAGAGGGAGGGAGACACAGAACCGGAAACAGGCTCCAGGCTCTGAGCCATCAGCCCAGAGCCCAACGCGGGGCTCGAACTCCCGGACCGCGAGATTGTGACCTGGCTGAAGTCAGACGCTTAACCGACTGCGCCACCCAGGCGCCCCTCAGTGTGTCTTTCCAAAATCCATGCTCTACTCTACTTACTCTTTTTGGTTGGGTGGGGGAGGGAGGGCGGAAATCTGTTATTTACTTTATTACTGTTTTTTCCAAGTTTTTACTTAAATACCCGTTAGTTAACATACAGTACAATATTAGTTTACATAAAACACCCAGTGCTCAACACAAAAAGTGCCCTCCTTAATACCCATCACCTATTTAATCCACGCCCCCCATCCACCTCCTCTCCAGCAACCCTCAGTTTACACTCTGTAATTAAGAGTTTGTGCACGCCAATGTTTATAGCAGTATTATCAACAATAGCCAAATTATGCAAAGAGCCCAAATGCCCATGGACTGAGGAATAGATAAAGAAGATGTGGTATATACAATAGAATATTACTCAGCCATAAAAATGAATGAGATCTTGCCATTTTCAACAACGTGGATGGAGCTAGAGAGTATTATGCTAACTGAAATAAGTCAGTCAGAGAAAGACAAATACCATCTCATTTCACTCATATGTGGAATCAAAGAAACAAAACAAATGAATATGGGGGAAAAAGAGAGGCAAAATAGTTACTCTTACATAACAAATATACGTTAATATGTATTAACATAGTTTTTAAAATGACTATTCCAGACTTCTAAATATCTTCACTATCATCATTGGCAGTTACTGTTTATCCTGGAAAAGCCATTGACAATACAGATTTTTTTTCCTACCACCTAAGTTTAATGCCTATGTCTTCAGAAGCACAGAAAATGGATATGAGGCAAAGAGAAGAAAGTTAAGTGTTCAGATGCCCAGGAAAAGTTGAATGCTTTGAGATATCTAGTTTAACATGAAATTTATGCCAAACATCTACTTAATTCAGGTATTTTACCTTGTGTTTGGCATAAATACATTTACCCAGCATAAGTAAAAGGAGAAATTGTCTTATCCAGCATCTCTTTGGCAAAACACTGGAGCAAAAAGGAAAGGTGAGGTAATTAAGCAGAGAATCTCTACTCTTCTTGATTTTTCCTTAATATTAATAGAAAAATCTGTCTTTACAACCATACCGTTATATCTTATTCTCTTGCAAAAATACTTTCATAATTGAATAACTCTTAATCAACTAGATCTTCCAAGTAAGAAAACACAATGGTGATGAAAATAAGGATTTTGTAGAAAACGGTTAACTTCTTTATACTGGAAATCATAGGGTTAGCAACTAATCAAACTCTACCAGATGTGTTACTCTCTCAAAATAGTTTGCACTTGGGGAGTTTTCAACTACATTTCCTGTCTTCCCTCCCAGGCAAAAAGTTGCCCTGAAAAATATAATTAAATAGATGAGATGGGCATGTTCCGTTGTTTTCTTCCTTCCTGTTGCTCAGACCAATGGATCACACAGGCTTTTCTCTAATTCTAGCAGAGAGTTAGATAATGGTGTTTTTATTTCTAAGTCACATTAAAATCTTTGATGTTATGATATGTAACTAACTGTTTACACTCTGAGAAAATATTCTCTGTCCCTTTGACTTGATGAAACATACTTGGTTGCACCCATCACAGCTATTAACTCTTAGGAGATTTGCCCGTCACCTTTTCAACCCTAACAACGTGTCAGATTTCAAACTAAGAAAATGATCTTTTTAAAAAAAGAAAATAAAATTTAACTTTTTTCTCCCTAAAAAATGAACTAAACCATTTACTGACATTATTCACAACTTTTTGGTAAGTAACTTTTGAAACAAGAGTTTTTAAAATTTTTTTAATGTTTATTTATTTTTGAGAGAGACCCAGAGCGTGAGCGGGGGAGGGACAGAGAGAGAGGGAGACACAGAACCTGACCTGGGCTCCAGGCTCCTACCTGTCAGCACAGCCCCACGCAGGGCTAGAACCCATGAACTGTGAGATCATGATCTGGACCAAAGTTGGATGTGCAACTGACTGAGCTGCCTACACTCCCCTTGACACAGAGTTTTTAAAACCTTCATGATCTGTATATGACATGCACATATGCCACATGCTCGCTCAAACCTCAAACATTTTAATATCTTCCAAACTGTTGAGCATGGCCCAATTTGGACTCCTTTTAACTAGTTCATTTTTCACAGTATTAGAATGCCTACCATGGTATCAAGGGAAAAAAAAATCCAATCTCATGGAATAATCAAAGAGAGTGTTTTGCCGTAATCATTCATCTCAATGTACCCAAATGAAGAGATTATATTGTAACCTCTATGCTCAGCCAATGGTCTTTGTTAACTACTTTAACACTGTTTACATCAAGAAAGAGAGCATAGTGACCCCAAGCCATCTTGTATCTAAATGCAATTAAAATTCAATCAGTACTCTGTCACTTCAAGGCTGAGATGGGTACAGGCATTTTGATATTTACAGATAAGTCTGAAATATTGGTTAATAATATTTACTTCATTTTTTTTTCTCACAACTTGCCTTCACAGCACCCTGTAACAAAGCGTGGCAGAGGAAAGAATGCTTATTCCACTCCTCTTTTTTTTATAAATATGCTAATGACCTCAAGCTAAATGTTAATGTGGGTCATTCTTTGATAAGAATAACAATTAACTGTTAAGACTGCATGGTAGCTTTTAGAGAGAAAACATTTTTAAGCCTGTCGTGAAATAGATTCATTTTGAGAGGTTAATGAGAAGGTGACTGATCCTTGTATCTTATGTCTAATAGACCTTTTTTGAGGGAAAAAAATTCAGTTTTGCTTCTCATTGATATAATCCACATCTCTTTTTATAAAACCTTTCTTCTGTCAGTAACTGAGTAAGATTCTGAGGGATTCGAGGAAATGTAGCTAAAATATTTAAACCAATTAATATTTGTTATCCTCAAACTGGCTTTAAAAAATGTTAGTTTTCCCCAAGATAGATAGATAGATAGATAGATGTGGACGATATGTTTTTTCTAAGCCCACTGTTGTCCTAAGTGATATTTAATTAACTGGTGCTGCCCCTAGCCCATGTGACACATTATGTTAAAGAAAGTTTGTCAAGAAGAGACTGCTCTCTGGCTAAGGAGATTTAAGAAATAGGGGCAACCACATTCAAGACCAAATTTGAAAGTCCTTTTACCCAAAGGAATATAACAAGTACAGTAACTTTACTAGTCACAGTAGGCTCATTCCTCCTTCATTGGCCTCTAGTAGATTCATCATTAAAAATTTAGAATTTTCCTCTGCTTATAAATACCATGTTATAGGATCCTTCCAAAGACTATCAACTAAACGAACTGCCCCTTGCATTCTAGGAATTCATATTTTGAGAGAAAACTGATTATGCCTTGGCCCACTCTGTATTTTCCCTAGAGAAATGAAAACTTATGTTTACACAAAGACCTGCTCACAAATGTTTATAGCAGCTCTACGCATAATTGCCAAAAACCAGAAACCACTCAAATGTCCCTCAGTGGGTAAATGAACAAACAGTGGTATATCCACACAAAGGAAGACTGCCCAGCAATTAAAAGGAACAAACTAGTAATAAATAGATACTATGATCTATTACTAGTAATAAAAAGATACTATGATGAGTGAAAAAAGCCAATTTCAAAAAGTTACTTATTGTAAGAGTACATTCGTATGGCCTATCCAAATGAAAAGACAATCTCTGGCACAAAAACAGACACATAGACCAATGGAATAGAATAGAAACCCCAGAACTAGACCCACAAACATATGGCCAACTCATCTTTGACAAAGCAGGAAAGAACATCCAATGGAAAAAAGACAGCCTCTTTAACAAATGGTGCTGGGAGAACTGGACAGCAACATGCAGAAGGTTGAAACTAGACCACTTTCTCACACCATTCACAAAAATAAACTCAAAATGGATAAAGGACCTGAATGTGAGACAGGAAACCATCAAAACCTTAGAGGAGAAAGCAGGAAAAGACCTCTCTGACCTCAGCCGTAGCAATCTCTTACTCGACACATCCCCAAAGGCAAGGGAATTAAAAGCAAACGTGAATTACTGGGACCTTATGAAGATAAAAAGCTTCTGCACAGCAAAGGAAACAACCAACAAAACTAAAAGGCAACCAACGGAATGGGAAAAGATATTTGCAAATGACATATCAGACAAAGGGTTAGTATCCAAAATCTATAAAGAGCTCACCAAACTCCACACCCAAAAAACAAATAACCCAGTGAAGAAATGGGCAGAAAACATGAATAGACACTTCTCTAAAGAAGACATCCGGATGGCCAACAGGCACATGAAAAGATGTTCAGCGTCACTCCTTATCAGGGAAATACAAATCAAAACCACACTCAGGTATCACCTCACTCCAGTCAGAGTGGCCAAAATGAACAAATCAGGAGACTCTAGATGCTGGAGAGGATGTGGAGAAATGGGAACCCTCTTGCACTGTTGGTGGGAATGCAAATTGGTGCAGCCGCTCTGGAAAGCAGTGTGGGGGTTCCTCAGAAAATTAAAAATAGACCTACCCTATGACCCAGCAATAGCACTGCTAGGAATTTATCCAAGGGATACAGGAGTACTGATGCATAGGGGCACTTGTACCCCAATGTTCATAGCAGCACTCTCAACAATAGCCAAATTATGGAAAGAGCCTAAATGTCCATCAACTGATGAATGGATAAAGAAATTGTGATTTATATACACAATGGAATACTACGTGGCAATGAGAAAAAATGAAATATGGCCTTTTGTAGCAACGTGGATGGAACTGGAGAGTGTGATGCTAAGTGAAATAAGCCATACAGAGAAAGGCAGATACCATATGGTTTCACTCTTATGTGGATCCTGAGAAACGTAACAGGAACCCATGGGGGAGGGGGAGGAAAAAAGGAAGAAAAAAAAAAAAAAAAAGAGGTTAGAGTGGGAGAGAGCCAAAGCATAAGAGACTGTTAAAAACTGAGAACAAACTGAGGGTTGATGGGGGGTGGGAGGGAGGAGAGGGTGGGTAATGGATATTGAGGAGGGCACCTTTTGGGATGAGCACGGGGTGTTGTATGGAAACCAACTTGACAATAAATTTCATATATTAAAAAAAAAAAAAAAAAAAGAAAAGAAAAGACAATCTCTAGTGAAGGGGAGCAAATCAGTGGTTGCCAAGGCTGATGGGTGGGAGGAGAGTGTGACTGTGAAAGAATAGTACAGAGTTTTGGGGGGAGTTGAAGTTCATTTGTATCCTAATTGTATTTCTGTGTTAAAATTCATAGAGCTATGTGTCCCCAAAAAGGTCAATTTTCAATGTATGATTTTTTAAATAAAAAAATGTTTAAGTAGTACGCCTTAGAATTCAATTTCCATTTTATAAATAAGAAAAGTAAGACATAGGGGCACCTGGGTGGCGCAGTCGGTTAAGCGTCCGACTTCAGCCAGGTCACGATCTCGCGGTCTGTGAGTTCGAGCCCTGCGTCAGGCTCTGGGCTGATGGCTCAGAGCCTGGAGCCTGTTTCCGATTCTGTGTCTCCCTCTCTCTCTGCCCCTCCCCCGTTCATGCTCTGTCTCTCTCTGTCCCCAAAATAAATAAATGTTAAAGAAAAGTAAGACATAGAAACAAGACCAAGTCACCCCATTAGTCAAGATTGAAATTTGCATGATTGAAATTAGATTGGAGTGCCTGGGTGGCTCAGTCGGTTAAGTGTTGGACTTCAGCTCAGGTCATGATCTCATGGCTCATGAGCTTGAGCCCCACATTGGACCCTGTGCTGACAGCTCAGAGCCTGGAGCCTGCTTTGGATTCTGTGTCTCCTTTTCTCTCTACCCTTCCCCAGCTCACCTGTGTCTCTCTCTCTCTCTTTCAAAAATAAATACACATTAAAAATTGTTTTAAGTTAGATTGAATCATTAGAGATATTGTGTTATATAATAATGTGATGACTGCATACATGTAACTTAATATATTTTTCTGGTATATTGGTAGAACAGAAAGAAAGGAAATTCATCTCCATTAAAATTACATTGAAAATTTGTATTAAAAGAAAGCAAGCAAAAATGTCCCAGAGAATAGACTCCTTATTTCAGGGAATATTGTCTATCATCATATTTTAATGAAAGAACAAAATTCGGTATAGGGTCTTGCTGGTTTGATGCTGAGTAATTAGTGGATAAGAATGATGGGCTTTGCAGTCAAACTGCCTGGTTTCACATCTCATCTGTTTCACTTATTAGTTGTTAGACCTTCATTAAGTTACTTAAACTAAGTAATATTACTGGGAGTCCAATGTCTCTGATTTCCACTGAGCTCCTGAATTAGAACCCCCAAAGCTTTCATGTGCAAATAGAAGGAAAAGTTGATAGCTTTTGGGGAGCATAAGACTAAATGGGGTTAACAGGAATCCTTTAGGCGACAGAAGATAGTCTCTTAGGAATTACTCTAGAGCAAAGACTCAAGTGTGTCCACTTTCATCACATCCTATTAAAGGGTAGCCAGTTCATAAAAGCTAGGAATCAAATGTCTAATGGACATTGAGATCCTATGAGACCAAAGATCCTCATTGATTCTTGTTGATTCTAAGGGACCACGCAATCCTTTATCTAAGCTGAGTTTTAGCAATTGACTGGGGAAGTCACAAATAGCTTCCAACCTTTAAAGAGAAAGAAACTTCCCATTTTTCATGACATCACAGTCTAAACTCTAGACCCTACAAACTATGCTTTGTTCTGAAAAAATGGATGCTTGGAAACTGTGTCCTTTGTGTGCTACTACTGTCAACAAACACAGAGAATCAATTTGTCAAGCTTTCTGGGGAACATAACAGAAGGTGAACAACACATTGTGTGAGAGTGGAGTTTTAACAAGGAAATCCAGTATCTTCAGTATGTTAGCTTCTTGGGGCAACTGTAACAAATTACTAGAAACTTAGTGGCTTAAACCAACACAGTTTTATATATCTGACATTTCTCAAGGTCAGAAGCTCCAAATGGGTCTCACTGGGTGAAAATCAGTATCAGCCAGGCTGCCTTCCCTTCTAGGAGAGAGAATCCTTCTTCTTACCTTTTCCACCTTCCAGAGGCTGCCCACATTCCTTGCCTAGTGGCCTCCTTCCATCTTCCAGGCTTACGGTGGCCATTCAAACCTTTCTAACATAGCATTATCAAACTTAATTCCATCTGCTACTTTAATCCCCTTCTGCCATACAACATAACACAGTCACAGGTTCCAGAGATTAGTACATGGACATCTTTGGGAGGTCATATTCTGCTTACCACACTAAGGTTAAGGTTAAATAATTGTGAGAATTAAAGTGGCATTTCTATAAACTCTTGGGGCATAGCTATCCCAAGTGAATTAAAAAAGATACTGCAAGTCTGAGTGCAAGAGTAAATGAAAAACTGTTGAGAATACTTCTATTACTCTAAATTAAGCAACTGTCTCAGGGATTAAAGAGAGGATAGTATTAGGTTGGGAACCACAGGAAGTGAGGAGGCACAATCTTGTTAATGACCCTAAAATCTTGGACAAAATGGTATACAGTCATTTATCTTTTTGATGGAACAAATAGGATATTATAAGAGTTACTATGGGGAATAACAAGTCTTTTCTGAAGGTATGTGGATACAATGGACCTGATTTTCTTCAATAGCAATTTTTTTAGTGGATTTTTAGCCAGTTTCAAGAAGGACATAGCCAGATTTATAAAGACCTTTAAGGGTTTAGCCTCCTCTATGAATCCCATATCTAAATACTCCTTGACCCACAGGCTCTTGAAGACAGATTCAAGATATGAAATGTAGATCATGAAGGCATCAGGTATTAGATAATCAATCTGTGCCATCATCAAATTACAGGCTGGGGATTCTTCTGGGAGTTCCAGAAAGAGGCTTCTGGTCCACATTTAATACTGGCATCCCATTTACAAGGTAGATCTCCTCCCATCAGATGCACCGGAGTAGAATTACTAAGTAACAAAAAAGTGTGTTGATTACAGAGAAGACAAAGACAAAGACAGAGTCTGAAAGGCATTTGAAATTTCTATCTCTTATTCCTAGGAAGGAATGACAGAAATATAGATGGGGAGCCTGGTGGCTCAGTCAGCTAAGCATCTGACTTAGGCTCAGGTCATGATCTTGTGGTCTCTGGGTTCGAGCCCCACATTGGGCTCTGTGCTGACAGCTCAGAGCCTGGTGCCTGATTCAGATTCTGTCTTTCCCTCTCTCTCCTTGCTCCTCCCCTGCTCACACTCTCTCCTTCTCAAGAATAAGTAAATATTTTAAAAAATTATTAAAAAAATAAATATAGTAGAATTTATGGTAGATCATGTAGCCCCAATATTAATTACATATGAAAACTTCTATTTCTGTAACTGCATGAAAAGTTCTGTTTTTTGTGTTAAAGGCAGTTATGAATTGACCAGAGCAGCTACTCTCACAGACAGGGGTTGTTTTATCAGTGTTTTGTCTTTTTCCTTTTTTGGTTCTATCTTTCTAGCTAAAGTAGAGCAAATGTTCTTCCAATGGCCCTTTTTCTTATAATAATGACAGTTGTCTTTTTGTAGACTAGACATAGATGTGTCCTTGTTTTTTGCTTTATCTAATTGCTTAATCTGAAAAGCTCTTAATCTGATCTATTTTTTTTCCTTTTTTTTTTTTTTTTTTCTGAGCCAAAGTATCTTCCAAATGCTCACCAAGCTCTTATGATTTAGAGAAGGCACAGTCTACTAACCTATCTTCTGTTTTCTGAGAAATTATGAAGTCTTGATTTCTCTTGAGGCCAGAGTATTCCTGGTGGTAGCTAAGTGGTCTGTTGAAGCCAGGCATGGAATTATGTTTCCCCTGTTTATGGAACTGGACTTTTTTATTGTGGTAAAGGAGTGTGGGACCCAAGGAATTTAACAAAATCCCCTACCCCTGGACAAGCAGAGCAAGACTAACTCCATTTTGTGCTATACCCACCATCTCATGTATAACCCCCACATGACCTACTTATTGCTTAAGACACTCCCCCATCCTAGTCAAGCCGCTGAGCACACCCTTACTGGAAACCGGTTCATACAGAATGCAGAACCCCTAACCACCAAAGAATGTAAACCCCGCCTTTTGCCCGCCAAACTTGTGCGCCAATTCTGACCAGAGTGATAGGCTAGTTCAAACAATTACTACAGGGTAAATTGTAATTCAATTGGCCACCTGCGTGTGGACTGACATGACTATGCAACTTTCTGTGTGTGTTACAATCTCATTGGCCACTGGCCCCTATAAAACTGCTACGCCTCTTAACCTAGGGGTCCAAGTCCCTGCTCCGCTGTGTCGGGTATACTTGGGCCCAAGCTCGAGCTTGCAAATAAACCCTCGTGCGTTTGCATCGGTATCGGCTCCTTGGTGGTCTCTCGGATTCGAAATCGGGGGCATTACAGGAGACATAACAAAATTTATCATTTTAACAAGTTTTAGGTGCACAGTTTAATAGCACTGAATACATTTACGTAGTTGTGCAGTCAGGACCAGTACTGTTTCCAGAACATTTTTATCTTCCTAAACTGAAACTCTGTACCCATTGAACATTCACTCCCCATTGTCCTTTGCCTCCAGCCCCTCACAACCACCATTCCGTTTTCCATCTCTATGAATTTGACTTCTCTAGGTATTTCATGTAAGTAGAATCATATAATATTTGCCATTTTGTGATTGGTTCTTTCACTTACTGTAATGTTTCCAAGGTTCATCTGTGTTGTAGCATATGTCAGAATCGTATTCTTTTTCAGGCTGAATAACATTCCAGAGTATGTATCCACCACATTTTGTTTATCCGTTCACCTGTTGATGAATATTTGGGTTGTTCCCACTTTATGGCTATTGTGAATAATACTGCTATGAACATTGGTGTACAAATATCTGTTTGAGTCTCTGCTTTCCATTATTATTATTTTTTTTAGCCTTCTACCCACAAGTGGTATTCCTGGATCATATGGAAATTCTGTGTGTCCTTTTTTGAGGAATTGCTGGAATGTTCTTCACAGAAGCTACACCATATTATATTCCCAACAATAGGACACCTAGTCAGCTCAGTCGGTTAAGTGTCTGACTTCATTCAGCTCAGGTCATGGTCTCATGGTTTGTCAGTTTGAGCCCACATCAGGCTCTGTGCTGACAGCTTGGAGCCTGGGGCCTGCTTCAGATTCTGTGTCTCCCTCTCTCCCAGCCCCTCCCATGCTGGCATTCTGTCTTCCTCTCTCAAAAATAAATAAACATTTAAAAAAATATCTTTATATTCCCAACAGCAATGTGCAAGTTTATTATGTGCAAGGGTTCTAATTTCTCAAATTCCTCGCTAACATATTATTTTCTGTGGGTTTTTTGTTTGTTTGTTTGTTTGTTTGTTTGTTTATAATAGCTGTTCTTCTGGGTATGAAGTAATATCTGATAGTGATTTTGATATGCATTTACCTAATAATTAATAATATTCAACATCTTTCCATATGATTACTGGTCATCTGAATATCTTCTTTGGAGAAATGTCTATAAGAGTGCTTTAGACTTTTTTTTTTTTTAATTGGGTTGTTTGTGTTTTTGTTGTTAAGTGGCAATTCTTTAGACTTTTTGGATATTAGTCTCTTATTATTTATATGATTTACAAGTGTCTTCTCCCATGGGTTGCCTTTTGACTCAGTTGATAGTGTCTTTTGATGGATAACACTTTTAAGTTTTTATGAAGTGCAATTCATCTACTTTTCTTTGGTTGCCTTGTACTTTTGATCTCATACTCAAGAGTTATTGCAAATCCAATGTCGTGAAGTTTTCCACCTATGTTTCTTCTAAGAATTTTATAGTTTTAGCTTTTACATTTAGACCTTTGATCCACATTGAGTTGATGTTTGTATATGGTGTATGTATAAGGTAAGTGTTCAACTTCATTCTGTTGCACGTGGATATTTACTTTTCCCAGCAGTATTTGTTGGAAAGATGGTCCTTTCCTCATTAAATGGTCTTGGCACCCTGGTTGAAAATTATTTGGTCATTTTGTAAGGTTTTATCTCTGGGCTGTCTATTTTTTTCCATCGGTCTATCTGTCTATCTTTGTACCAGGACCACACTGTTTGATTGTTAACTGTATCTTTGTGGTATTGATTGTATCTTTGTAGTAAGTTTTGAAATCAGGAAATATGAGACCTTCCAACTCTGTTCTTTTTCAAGATTGTTTTGGCTATTTAGGATCCCTTGAGATTCCATTGCAATTTTAGGATATATTTTCTACTTCTGCAAAAAATATTGTTAGGATTTAGATAGAGATTGCATTGACTCTGTAGATCATTTGGGGTAGTATTGATGTCTTAACAATATTGTCTTCTGATTCATGAACATGGGATGTCTTATTTATTTATGTCTTCTTTAACTTCTTTCATCAGTTTTTTGTACTTCTCAGTGTGAAAGTCTTCCACTTCCTTGGTTAAGCTTATTATTAAGTGGGTTTTTTTTTATATACTATGTTAAATGG
Organism: Leopardus geoffroyi; assembly: GCF_018350155.1. NCBI lineage: Eukaryota > Metazoa > Chordata > Mammalia > Carnivora > Felidae > Leopardus > Leopardus geoffroyi. Next base: position 16,045,068 of record NC_059338.1, read on the forward strand.
AATTGCTTTTAAAAAAATTTCCTTTTCAGATTGTTGATTCTTAGTGTATAGAAACACGACTAATTTTTACATATTGGTTTTGTATTCTGCAACTTTGCTGAATTCTTTTATTAGTTTTAACAGGATTTTGGTTTTTTTTACATATGAGATTATATAGTCTGTGAACAGAGATAATTTTTCTTAGGCCATTTCAACTGGGCTGTCCTTCATTTCTTTGTCCTGCCTAACTGCTCTGGCTGGTTATCTATTTCAATATTATGTTGAATAGAAGTAGCAAAAACTGGCAGCCTCATCTTCTTCCCGATCTTAGAAGAAAAGCTTTCACTGCTGATTATAATGTTAGTTGTGGGTTTTTCATACACATCCTTTGTTATGTTGAGGTAGTTTCCTTCCATTCCTAGTTGGTTGAATGTTTTTATACTAGAATGGTGTTGGATTTTGTCAAATGCTTTGTCTACATCATTTGAGGTCATCATGTATTTTTTTTCTCCATTCTGTTGAAATAGTATATCATATTGATTCACTTTCATATGTTGAATCATCTTTTCATGCTTCCCAGGAATAAATCCCACTTGGTAATGTGGTATAATCATTTAAATGTGCTCTTGAATTCAGTTCACTAGCATTTTGTTGAGAAGTTTTACATCAATTTTCATAAGGGATATTGGTCTGTAGTTTTTGTTTTGTTTTTTTCTTGAAGTGTCTGTCTAATATCAGGGTAAACCTGGCCTCATAAATTTTGTTAAAAAGTATTCCTCTTCAGTTTTTTAGAAGAGTTTGAGAAAGATTAGAATTTTTTAAATGTTTATTTATTTATTTGAGAGAGAGAGAGAACGTGTGAGGAGAGAGGCAGAGAGAGAGGGAAAGAGAGAATCCCAAGCAGGCTTTGTGCTGTCAGTGTGGAGCCCGACTCAGGGCTTGATCCCACAAACCGTGAGATCATGACCTGGGCCGAAATCAAGAGTCAGACAGTTAACCCAACCCACTGAGTTACCCAGGTGCCTTGAGAAGGATTAGTACTAATTCTTTAAATGTTTGGTAAATTTCACCAGTGAAGCCATCGATCCAGAATTGTTCTCTGTTGGGAGGTTTGGACTTTGCTTCAATCTTGTTACTAGTTATACATCTATTCAGAATTTCTATTTTTTCATAATTCATCTTTTAGGTTATATGTTTCAAGTAATTTGTCCATTTCATCTGGTAGGATGGATTTTTGACCAATGAATATGGACAAGAAAGACTTCAAGGATACCTGCTAGAGTATCTGGGTTTTTTTTGTTCTTTATATATCTATCCATACTTAAATATTGTCCCACATTTTTAATATCATTTTGGTAAGCAAATCGTCTTGCTTTTACTAACAAAGTTTTGGCATATCTTGACCTCACACATAGATAAACTAATTGATAAGGGAGTCCAGGACTATAAATTCCTAAGGCAATCCTAAATTCTTCAGGGAACTTGAGCCTTCCTTTTAAGAAGGCTTGATAAGTCATTAACTAGATTATTTAAATCTTATCTGGACCATCCAAGGCTTAGAACTAAAAGACCTGCCAGGCTGGTGTATATACTCACAGACCACAGATCGCAGGATAACATGAAGAGATATTGTCCAGGGATAATGATATGTTTTAAAAGGGGAAGTGGAAGAGAAGGAAGAGGGTCTGTTGAAGGTGCAGGAAAAAGAAGAGGAGTAAAGCAAGAGGAAGGAGAGAGTGAAGGTTCAAGGGTTCATAAAGGAGGTCAACTGAGAGTTGGGTCATGAGATAGAGAGAAGTACAGTTTGAATTTTAGATCCACCAAGTTGGTAGTCCTTTCTAAGCTATCCTTAAAAGAATAAATTTAATTTTTTTTTTTTTTGTCTTTTGGAGTTTTCCTGTCTTTTAGAAGCATCTTCATACCAAAAAGAGAAAAAAAAAGAAAAAAAAAAAGAAAAAAATGCTGCCTATTGATATTTATAAAATTTAAACTCTGATCCCAAGGCACCAGGCAAAAGGTTATTTTATTCTTGTTTCAAGTTTCCCAGAATATCATGTAAAGGGGGAATGTAAGTAAAGCTACATTAGTGAAATTCAGTGTCTGTCATAGCCCAGAAAAGTATTAATGTGCTGACTTGATATAGAATATTTTTACCTCCTCTCATTTAATTGAGCTTCACATCAGAAGTATTTTGTTTGCTTAAATAAATAAAATTTGGTTAAAGAAATTATAACGTAGGCAATACCAATTTTATGTTAATTTCTGAATCCACTCCACTTTCAAAAAAAATTACACTAAATAGATAGAAAAGTATTTGTAGGCAAACTGTTTTGTAATATCACTTAATCATGTTGCCAGACCTACTGCGTTCATTTACTAGGGGTGAGAGAGGAAATAGGTAACATAGCATTGCCTCTAAGTTACCACGTGTGTATGTGAGCAGACCCATGTTTATACATCTTTAATTGAAAATTTTTAAATTGTTTTGAAATTTTGTAACTCCAAAATGACAGCGTTCTTTCTAGTAATTCTGTCAACCAGTTGGCATCTGCAAGATGATTGTGATAAAATTTCCTTGTGAGTCAAAGCATATTTCTTTTAACTCATGCAATGATTGTTATTGTCCTAAATTGACAGGTGAAGTATGTTGTCCAGATGAACAGCACAATCGGGTTTCCACTGGCATCGGCGACTCCTGCTGTGGCCGAATGCCTTACTCCACCTCAGGAAACCAGATTTGCTGTGCTGGGAGGCTTCGGGATGGCCATGGCCAGCAGTGCTGTGGCGGACAGATTGTGAACAAAGATTTAGAATGCTGTGGTGGAGAAGAAGAAGGCATGGTGTACAGTCGCCTTCCAGGTAAGGAGTCCTTGTCTACTTTTCAATCGGTGGAGATTCTGAGAAACACAGGTCGGGAAATTGCCCTAGATACAAAGCAAATAAGTAATTAAAGCTCATGTGAATTATGTCTAATACATTTAAGTATATATTCTACAACAAATGAAAATGTAATCTCACCTTTTTTTATGTTTGTGGATGCATTTCATGAAAATGGATCAAAGCTCTTTCCTGTTGAGAAGTGTTATATCCACCATAAACAAAAACAAACACAAAAACACACGTGAATGCATGCACTGGTTCTGGATCAAGAGAATATTTCCTAGCAATGCTAACAGTACACAAAATTATTATTGATGATATGTCAGTTCTTTTGCTCCCTTATTCTTTGGTAGCTATGAAATTAACACTAATTTTAATAGCAATCATTATCATTGATTGAGTGCTTACTATCAACCAGGTACTATGCCCAATGTTTTATGCATTACTAACTCAATCCTTTTTTTTTCAATTAATCTTTATAACAATCTTACTAGATAGGTTCTATTATTGTCTACATTTTAAAAATGAGGAAGCTGAGGCACAGAAATTAGTCACTTGTTCAAGATTCCATAATGAATTTTTGGGTGCCTGAAAGTTATGTAATTTGGGGGGTCCTCATTAAGGAAAGAAAATAAAATGATGAACATTTATTTAGAAGGGGGAAATAAATTATGAAAATTACAAATTTAAAAAATAAAATCTAGCAAATGCCACTAACATAAAAACAGCATGTTTGGATTATATAACTTCTCACATCCCTCTTTTTACCCCCTGACATGTTTAACTTATACCCTTGATCACCTCTTCATGGGGCAATGACTTTGTGCCATTTATCAATGAGAAGGATAGAAAGATAATTCATTCTTTCCTAATCAAAATACGTTTTAATTATTGAAATTTAGAAAAGTGGTTTTAAGCTTCAAAGTTTATTATTATAATATTATGTAAGTTCTTAGATTATTGTCAAATTTAGAGAAACATTTACCAAGGATCTCTCTAAGATTTAAGGGCATTTTAAGTTTTCTTATCTTATTTTATTTATTTTTTATTTATTTATTTTATTTTTTAAAGATTATTTATTTATGTTGGGAAAAGAGAGAGAGCATGTGAGCAGGGGAGGGGGAGAGAGAGAGGAAGAGAGAGACTCCCAAACATGCTCCACTGACAGTGACCCAATGTGGGACTTGATCTCATGAACCTGTGAGATCATGACCTGAGCTGAAATCAAGAGTTGGATACTTAATTGACTGAGCCACCCAAGTGCCCTGAGTTTTCTTATTTTAAAGTAATTTGCAATGACATGTGTTAAATATTTGTTGAATTGACAACATCATACCAGTTTTTCATGGCTATCATTTTATGACTGAATTTGAGCTATAATTTATAATGATATCACTATTTTATCTATGCATCAGCCAAAGTATAAATTTGTTGAATGTATTTATGAGTTACCTCTCTTCATAATTTGTAATAATTTATACTTCAATCTGAGATCCATCAGCTTCTTTTAATAGTTTACTACTAAAATTTATTTTGTTATAATTCTCTTGATGTCAGAATATTTCAGTTGATTCTATTGGTCAGTTCTACAGCTTTTGTTTCATATGCCATTAATTTTTCTGTCTGATCTTTCTCTTTCTTTAAAGCTTCCCCTTATATGCATCCATATTAGGAGTCTGTAATTTCTCACATTTCTTATGTTTCCAAATTGAAGTTAAAATCGCATATTCAAGGCCTAATGACTTTTTTATAGAATTGACAAAATCATAAACATAGCTACTAAACCCAAACGAAATATTGCCCCAACTCAATTTCCCCTTACTTAGATTTCAAAAATGTACATGGTCACTCTCCTATTTTAGTCAATACAAGGATACATAAGATACAAAGCAAGTTAAAGGAGCAAGAGACAGAGGCCATGAAAAATTGTAGTTAAAGATTATACATTTGCTAATTTTATAAAAATATATGGGGCGCCTGGGTGGCGCAGTCGGTTAAGCGTCCGACTTCAGCCAGGTCACGATCTCGCGATCCATGAGTTCGAGCCCCGCGTCGGGCTCTGGGCTGATGGCTCAGAGCCTGGAGCCTGTTTCCGATTCTGTGTCTCCCTCTCTCTGCCCCTCCCCCGTTCATGCTCTGTCTCTCTCTGTCCCAAAAATAAATAAACGTTGAAAAAAAAAAAAAAAAAAAAAAATATATATATATATATATATATATATATATATATATATAACCATGCTTTTCCTAGAAGGGGCTCTTGTCAGAAAACGGCCCTGAAGTTCAAGCTCATTAGCTTCAGGGTAAATCCGCCCATACAACTAGCAAGGGTTGAGAATTCCAGCCTTTCTCTGAGCATAATTTCAGGACACCATTAGATCTTGACACAGATGAACCATGAATTTCTTGTTTTTCTATAATTTCTTCTTTAAAAAAAAAATCAAAAAGTTATCCACAATATCAGTAATAATTGTTGAAATTAGTCTAGTGTTATTGTTATATACCATTGTATATATTGTATATATTTTTATACATATTTTCTTCCTTTTTTAAATTTTATTTAAATCCAAGTCAGTTAACATATAGTGTAACAATGGTTTCGGGAGTAGAATTTACTGATTCATCACTCACATACAACACCCAGTGCACATCCCAACAAGTGCCCTCCTTAATGCCCATCATCAATTAGCCCATTCTCCCACCCAACACCCCTCCAACAACCCTGTTTGTTCTCTGAATTTAAGAGTCTCTTTCTTCTATGTAAAAGTTCTGAAGATAATTATTAAGAAGAACACTTGAAGAACAAAACTAATCAATCAAAAAATTTAAAAAGTATCAATCCTGGGGGTACCTGAATCTTCTATCTTAACAAGAATAATAGACTTTCAATATTTTCATAGCCCTTAAATAAATGAGAAATGCTTGATTAAATTATTCACAACTGAATTTCAGTACTCCCAGTATGGGAAAGATTGTCTCCTTCTTTCAGGCAAAAAAATGCCTGATTTCTAGTTTTTTATTTTATCTTTGGACAACTATTAAGTGTGTTCCCAAGGCATTTACTATTCTATGCAGTTATAAATCACCCACCTGGATCCACACTATACCCATTCTGTATATTCTTTTATTAATTTTTAGTTTTTATTCTGACAGAGAGAGTACACACACATGAATTGGTGAGTGGGAGAGGGACAGAGAGAGAGGAAGAGAGAATCCCAAGCATGCTCTGTGCTGTCAGCATGCAGCCTGATGTGGGGCTGAAACCCACAAACTGTTAGATCATGACCTGAGCTGAAATCAAGAGTCGGATGCTTAGCTGAGCCACCCAGGCACCCCTCTATGCATTCTCCAGTGAGACATATATGGAGGAAGACTTTAACATATACTCAGACTGTTTGATAGTACCGTGTCATTTTGTTGATCTCCATCAACTGTCCAGAAAATAGTGATGATGGATTGTTACCCTACATACAACAGAATTGGGCTTCAATTAGGACACTTCCATTGACCCCAGAAATTTAAGGATTACCTCCAACATACCGCACAGACATCTGGATCTGCACTATAAGGTAATAAGAAAGGCGACTTTGCCAGGTAAAACCAAGAAACAATAACAAAAACTAACTTTCTAAGATCTTTAAAAATGAATGATGCATTAAATCATATGATACACAAGAGTTCAGTGTAGAAACATAATCCTTTCAGAAAATTTCCCCCTGAATCGTAACCTTAAGAGGTTAGCATTCAAAAGATAAGTAAAGTACACCCAAGGAATTCAGCCCACTCAGGTGTCTCCTAGACACTGGTTATTGGCTAAAAGATGTACACAATGAACAGGAGACAAAATACAACAACAAAAAATAAACAACAGTCTGTGTTCACTATTTGCCAAACTGAATTCTGTGTACTTCATAATATACCCACACATTTATAACATGCTTAAAGCTTGCAACAACCCTATGAGGTAAGGACTATTATTATCTCCATTTAAATTTTTTTTAACATTTATTTTTTTGAGAGAGAGAGAAACCATGAGCAGGGAAGGGGCAGAGAGAGAGGGAGACACAGAATCTGAAGCAGGCTCCAGGCTCTGAGCTGTCAGCACAGAGCCCGATGCGGGGCTCAAACTCACAAACAGCAGGATTATGACCTAAGCCAAGTTTGGATGCTTAACCAACTGAGCCACCCAGGCGCCCCTATTATCTCCATTTTAGATATGAAGAAACAGAAGTGCTTCTAACAAAAGTTAAAAACTGCCCCCCATACAAAAGAAATATAGAACATAATACTAAACTAATGCCACATGCTATAGAAAGATTACGTTTTGGGTCTTTTCAACTATATATATATTTTGGGTAAATAATTAGAACCAGGTTTGTTCAAATAATGATATACCTGAACCATGCCTATCAAAAGAAACCCCCAGAAAACAAAAAACAACAACAAACACTGTCCCCAAATCACATAGCTACCAAGTGGCTGTATTATTTCAGGTAGCATTAATTGCTGCTATAAACGAACCCCCAAATTTGCAAAGTCTCAAATACAATAGGGGTTATATTTTTCTTATATAATAGTACTGGGACATGAACCTATCTGCAGGTTACCTCTCTTCCCTAGGTATTTTGGCCATTCCACGGGTAGCTTCTAAGGTCACCTGAGGATTATACCCATTCCTGCAACCAAAAGAGGAAAAGAACATGGAATAATGGGTGTGCGAATTTTTTATTGCCAGGTCTAGGAATAGCAAAATTTAAGTTAACATTTCACTAACTGGAACTCACTATCTGTTGACACCTAAGTGCAAGGGGGTCTGGGAAATTTCCTCTGGAATCTCTTGCCTCTGTGGCTAAGAAGGGATTCTAGCAGCATCCAAATGGCTACAGAGCCCATGCTCTTAACCTCTTTCTTTGATCATTATGATATTTGGAGAAGCACTGGACACCCTCCAACCCAAACTGTTTGTCAGGTCTAATGAGCAAGGTCAGTATCATAAACTACCAAATTGCAAACATTTTTTGGACGACTGGAAAAAAAGAGGCCTTATACACTCTGTCCTTTGAGTGCACACCTCATGTTTGCCAAAGTTAGAAGAAAGGGTAGTATGAGGCACCTGGGTGGCTCAGTAGGTTAAGCATCTGGCATCGGCTCCAGTTATGATCTCTCGGTCCATGGGTTCGAGCCCCACTTTGGGCTCTGTGCTGATAGCTCGGAGACTGGAGCCTGCTTCAGATTCTGTCTCCTTCTCTGTCTCTCTGCCCCTCCCCCGCTCATGCTCTGTGTCTCTCTCTCTCAAAAATTAACATTAAAAATTAAAAAAAAAAAAGAATAAGAAAGGGTAGTATGTATGAGTGCTAGGCCCTGAGACAGTCACTTTTAAAGAATGACGTGGGGGTGCCTGGGTGGCTCAGTCTGTTAAGCATCCGACTTCAGCTCAGGTCATGATCTGACAGTTTGTGAGTTCAAACCCCATATCAGGCACTATGCTGACTGCTCAGAGCTTGGAGCCTGCCTGGGAAGCTGTGTCTCCCTCTCTCTCTTCCCGTCCCCTGCTCTCACTCTGTCTCTCTCTGTCTCAAAAATAAATAAACATTAAAAATTAAAAAAAAAAAAGAATGACATGGGTCTTCTATGGGTCTGACCCTTTGCAGAAACACCTTTGCAGGTGGTCTGTGAGATCAAAATGATCTTCATACTAATACTAACCTATTATATGTCTTTTTTTTTGCATTTATTTATTTTTGAGAGACAGAGAGAGACAGTGTGAGCAAGGGAGGGACAGAGAGAGAGAGAGAGAGAGAGGGAGAGACAGAAACAGAAGCAGGCTCCAGGCTCCAAGCTGTCAGCACAGAGCTCGACACGGGGCTCGAACTCGCGAACCGCGAGATGATGACCTGAGCTGAAGTCGGACGCTTGACCGACTGAGTCACCCAGGCGCCCCTTATATGCCTTTTTCAATTTCATTCTCTCCTGTGTGTACAGTGGAGTTTTTCAGAGGTTGCATGTGTGATATCACAACAAACTGAACGCAGAAGCAGGTATGAGAATTTAGTTCCCCTTATTAAGCCAGCCATTAGAGAGGCTTGCAAAAATATAAAACAATATCATTCTTCTCAAATGTTACCTATTATTATTTTAAATTAATTAGTAAATACATATTTCAAAAGTTGTTGTTTTCGACTCCAGCCCAGTATTTATCAACAGACATAACCTGTATAAGCAAAAGCTATTTGGAGTCTTTAATTATTTGTAAAAGTGTAAAGAGATCTTGAGACCAAACTTTGCGAACCTCTGCCTTAAGGCATGGTAATCATGTGTACTAGAAAATCCTGGCAATGAGTTAGTTGTCCTGTGCTATGATCAACCAGCTGAGTATCTCCTCTTCTTTTGGTTGAATAGTTAAAAATAGGCCCCTTAAAGACAGAACAAGGTGGGGCGCCTGGGTGGCCCAGTTTTTGAGCAGCTGACTCTTGATTTCAGCTCAGGTCATGATCTCACAGTTGGTGGGGTCAAGTCCCTCAGCTGACTCCTTGCTGGCAGCTTGGAGCCTACTTGGGATTCTCCCCCTCCCTCTCTTTGTCCTTCCCTGCCTTGCACAAGTCCAGACTCTCTCTCTCTCTCAAAAATAAATAAACTTAAAAAAAAAAAAAAGAACAAGGGTGCTAGGTTGGAAGGCAGGGTACAAAAGTGTTGCTCGCCCACTCTGTAATGGGTCAGAGTTTTAAAATAACAGCCAAAATGTCTCCTTTTAGCATCTTTGTTTATTTGTTGTTTTTTTAAGTCAATTTCCATATTCCTTCATTCGATAAAAATGTATTGTGTAGTGTCTGTGCTCAAGACATTATTCTCTGTGCTCTGCGAGTGTAAAATTGGCTAAGATTCCATTTTTATCCTTAAGGACTTATAATCTAATCAAGGAAGAAAGTACCAATAAGGTTAAACACAGTCCATAAGAGATGGATGAACACAAGCATATTCTTAAGACTGAGAGTTCACTCCAGTCAAGGTGATGGAAAAAGCTAAGCCATTGGATTGGAACCTCAAACAATGAACAAGATGTTGAGATGTGTAGACGGAAGATGGACATTTCAGCTAAGGGGTGTAGCTTGAGCTAAAGTGTGAATTTAGCACCGTGTGTAGGGAAGTAGAGAGGGATAAGTCTGAGTAGGCAAAAGGATCTGAATATTATTTACTAATCAAGGAAGAGTCAACGTGATGATAAGAACTGTGATTTAAGGAGATCTATTCGATTTGGGGGCAAAATGAATATGAGGGAAAAGGAAAGCTAAGTCAGAATACTATTGCCAAAAATAAAATGTAGTACAGGTAACTGTATTCTAGGAAACTGGTGCCTAATCTTTTGGGGTCAAAACGCTCCCTGAGAAATCTTTACAAAGTCTCACTTCCAATACTGGTACATAAAACACACAGAGTAATTTGCCTGCAATTTCATACACCCTTGAAGTCCATCTGTGGGCCCAAATTTCAGAATTACTCCTTACTTCACTATGGTTTTCCACGCTAGTCAAATATTTCTTAAGCAAATTGTGACATTACTCAACTCCTGCAAATCAAGATTAGCTCAAGAGTTTCCCATGACATTGTGCAATTCTGCCCAGTCTGGTAATCATGGTGGACCAGAGGAATGATACTTTTAAAAAGGAAAAGCCTCTCTTTTTATTCTCTTGACCTTCCTGCAGGTTTCAGTTAAAATAGACACGTTCCACATGCCTTTTTCCTCTCTCTGCTGCCGCTCCCTCCTGTCGCCCCTAATGACTATGACCTCAGTGACCTTCCAGAATATCCATATGGCCCTTTCTCTCCTCAACCTAGCAACACCATACCTGCTACATGAGGGTTTGGATCTCACAATATTGTTCCTAAGCCTGGCCTCTCTCACTGCCTGGCATTGTGTGCCCGCCGTAAGACCAGGCTGGCTCGTAAAACATCTCTTTATGTACTTTATTACTTAAACTCTTTTATTTGCCTGCAGGAGCCCTTTAACAAAATCACATTGAATTGACTTTCTCACACCAAATCAAATCTCCCTGGTCCCAGTTCAGTTGTCTTTGTCAATATGTATTTTATAAATGGAGTGAATTAACAGATGCTGTTGGAACAGAAGTGCTGGGGTAGCGTTTATGTTTTTACTGCTCTCTCTGGGCAGATGAGTTGTGTAGGAGTGTTATACAGGTATCTCGGGATGAAAGTCATGCTCGTCATTTCGGTGGATATGTATTCTTAACCATTTTCTTTGGAAGTATTTGAAACCTCTTTATTACTCTTTTTATTCTTAGTGTTTGCTTAAAGGGCTTTATCATTTATGCCATTAATCTTGGATTGGACTTGATCATATCTTTTAGTATTGAGAGATGAAAATGAAAGTCCCCCTATCATTCCAAGAGAACAGGATTTTCAGTTAGCCATGAGAAACTGCTCATGACATACCTTTGGAACATATTGTCTGATCTCTATTATAAATGTTGTCCATGCAGCCTTTGATAGGAGACTCTGAGTTGAAACTGCTTTGGAAGAGAATCCTGGGTTTCCATGTCCTGGAGTAGGACTTCAGCAGAATGAATGACTGTAGCTATTTGTCTTGTAAGATGGGATTTAGAAAGTTTGCAAAGAGGGAAACAGAGCACAGAAATCCATTATGTAAGAGTTGTATCAAAGAATGTTTTCCAGGAAGATTTCCATGTGCCATAATGAATTTTTAATGTAAAGGGGCACCTGGGTGGGTCAGTCGGTTGAGCGTCCGACTTCAGCTCAGGTCATGATCTCACGGCTTGTGAGTTTGAGCCCTGTGTCAGGCTCTGTGCTGACAGCTCAGAGCCTGGAACCTGCTTCGGATTCTGTGTCTCCCTCTTTCTCTGCTCCTAACTCACTCGCATTCTATCTGTCTCTCTCAAAAATAAATAAACATTAAAAAGAAATTTGAAAGTGTAATATAAAAGACTTTAAAACATAGCTCAGCAATTTGGGGAAATTTTTGCTCTACCCTTTATTTGTTTTGTGGTGGCAGTCATAGAGCCATCTACTGGTGGAGACAAGCACGCACGTCTTTTCTTTCATATCCCGCCACCATTTTGTAAGTTTGTCCTAACAATGGCTAATCACGAAACTTTTTTTTTTTCCAGTCTGGTGGGCTTAATATATAACCCCTTGGTTTAAAATGTGGTCCCCATGATCAGTCCCAGAGTTGTACCTGAATCTGTCACATTCCAGACTTTGATTTTACTACTGTACTATTTCGATCTCAAAAGCATGATTCATAACTCTTGTTCTTTTTTTATTTTAGAAAAACGAAGCACCTGTTTTAGAGAATTAACAATTTAGAGATTCATCAGGACCATATGTTTATAAATGCTTTCCTTTTTGGTCCTGGCCATTAAATTAATGTTAGTAACCTATTGAAACCACTCATAACATTGTGAGTAAACAACTCTTTCCTTCACTGTTTTCTCAGTTGTATCCAATGAAATGCGAGCTACCCATTGGATATATATGCTGCTCGGGAAGATGAAATATACAGTTTGATATTAAAAATAAATATCTAATAGCTCTATGTGTATTGTACCACTTTAGTAACATCTGTCCACAGAGAATCTTCACCTGTGTACAAATGTAATGAACAGCCTCTGGAAGAATAGATCGATCCATCAATAATACACGACCTGTTTTGTTTTCCTTTTGGCACATTTAAAATTGTGCATTCTATGTGTCAAAGTTCAAAAGTCAAGTGCTGCATGTGATAAATTAAGCAGGGGTCAGAAGTTATTGCAATGCCGTTTCGGAAGATTGTCTGTCTCTGAATTTGCAGCTCATTCATGCTGAAGTGATGCACTATGGGAATTACTACCAAACTCCGCTCCACAACATCTGCTCTCCCTAAGTGAGTTAGTGCACGTCAGACATCTTTATGTCAGAATATTGCGGTGATGGATGCAGTCTTCAGAAAATGCTGCATAAAAATCTGGTGTGCCGTTCTGGCCATTAAGTGAAATTACTATTTAAATTAATGGCACTGTCACAGTTTATCTGTGCAAAGAATGAACGCTGATTAGGGTATTAAGTAATTAGCAATTTATCACACTGGAACAAGGTTGATAATAATTAAAGAAGTAATGGTTTACCAAAGAAACTAGAAAGGGAGTCACTTCTTGTTATGAGAGTGGAATCTTGGCTGAAAATTTTAATTCAGTGAAACAAAGATGAAGCTCTTTGTGAAAGAAAGCAGCCCTTTTTTTTTTTTTCTGGTGTAAAAACAGTTCATTATCAAAATTTTAGTTGACCTGTCAAAAGTCCCTCAGAGTGATCAGATGACTGATTAGAGTTTCGAATTAGGTCAATGTCTGCATTTTGATTTTATACTTAAAGCATGGTGAAACCATAAAGTAACTTGGGAGTAGAGGGGGAGAATGTATTCTGCTCCCTAAAGGGCCAGTTTTCAGATTTTGATTGCTCTTTAAAATAGAAACATGAATTATTTTAAGAAAACTGCTAGAGAAAAAAATGACGGTAAAAAAATCCAAGGTTGTATTTGAATGTCTGATCAGAAAGCAGCAGGAAAAAATGTCCGAACATTATAAAACTTGAAGGTGTAGATTTTTCTTTTTATTGTGTGTACTCACGTGTGTGTATACACATGTCATTTTTACCTGTCATCACCAAGACTCAGATTACAGTGATAGCTCTGCTGGGTGTATTTATGCGAAAAAAACCTTTCCTTGGAAATGTTAAAACAACTAATATTATTAATAAAGCACTGAAGAAAACACTTTACTTTTATTTAAACCAATCATTTTTTTTTTCAACGTTTATTTATTTTTGGGACAGAGAGAGACAGAGCATGAATGGGGGAGGTGCAGAGAGAGAGGGAGACACAGAATCGGAAACAGGCTCCAGGCTCCGAGCCATCAGCCCAGAGCCCGACGCGGGGCTCGAACTCACGGACCGCGAGATCGTGACCTGGCTGAAGTCGGACGCTTAACCGACTGCGCCACCCAGGCGCCCCTAAACCAATCATTTTGAACAGTGACCACATTTAGACATGGCATGTTAAGGCTTGGTGGTGCTCAATGATGTACATTGATAAAAGTTTTAAAATATTAGGAGAGGGGCACCTGGGTGGCTCAGTTGGTTAAGCCTCCGACTCTTGGTTTCAGCTCAGGTGATAATCTCACGTTTACCGAGTTTGAGCCCCTCATCGGGCTCCGTGCTGACAGTGCGGAGTCTGTTTGGGATCCTCTCCCTCTCTCTCGCTGCCCCTCCCCCCACTTGCTCTCTCTTTCTCCCTCTCAAAAATAAATAAATAAATTTAAAACAATGAGAAATAAATAAATAAAATATTAGGAGATATTTTTTGAAGTGGAAAGATCAGCGAGAAAGTTCTTTGGAGTCACGTGTGGCTAAACATCTTTCTTAAGATGTGTACCAAGCCAGTGTCTACTTTCAATGATTTTTTTTCTTTTTTAAATAAAAAGCACTTAAAACTCACTGGTCTATTATTAGGAGTGTCTTTCATAATGTAGGTGTTTGTACAGGACCAGATTAAACAACCAGGACCCCAGGGCACTTTGAAGTTGAGGTTCTTTATGTTATCAGTCAGGACTAATAATAAATAAACAAAATTCTAATTAAAATAAATCATTCATCACACTGTGCTGCTTTATAACTGGATATAAATTTGAATATAATAGCCTTGTGACCTGGAGTGTAGGCACCTTAATTTCTGGCTTAATCTGACTCTAGAGTATTGTTTATTTATTCAGGATTTTATGTCTAAATTTCTGCTGTATCTCTTCTATGGCAAGATCTAAATGATGTGAACACAGGCAGTTAAACTGAATTTGGTGGGAGAAAGTCTATTTGGTGTGAAAGGCACACGTGTCTTTCATCAACAAGTGGCAACCAATGACCCCTCCTTGCGAGGTCTTTCTGCCACTGACCCCAATCTCTTATCCATGTCCAGTGATGGGTCTAGAACACAGTGCTGCTCAAAAACTAGTGGCCAAATTGTTCACCTGATCAGTGAGCAAGCACAACTCGTTTTGAACAAATCTATCTTATGATGAAAGAGTGATTTACTGGATGCCCAAGAAGCAGACGTGTCCCCTAGACAAAGCCAGGCAAAAACTTCCCAGACTCTTCCCACAGCGTCTCCAGTACTTGGATGGTGCTACCTCTTTACTCTGTCTAGCCTCTTATCCCAGAGCGTGTCGCTGACCTTTTCTCCCTCGTGAATTTCTAGAGCTTTCCTCTGACTCCCCGTAGTTTAACTAGCCCTTTTTCTGCAACACGATGTTATCATCACAAAATGAGCCGGTAATTCTCATGACGGAAATCAGGATTCTTTTTTTTCCTATGGAGCTTGGGAGAAGTTTGGCCCCGCTGAATGATTTTGGAACACTTGTTCTTGTGTGTTCTTTACCTAATTAGTGTCTAGTGCTCTTGGTAAGAAGGACCCCTCACTGCACATTTAAATCACCTTGGTAAGGAAGTGCTACCTTGTATTATGCCATTGCAGCAACTGCCTGAGTCTGACATTTTTATACCAAACTTTATAGCGGCCTCAGTGTTCTTCCTTTTTTTTATTTCATATTCATATATAACATTTTATTGTTGCAGGGATGTTCTGTTGTGGGCAGGATTATGTGAATATGTCAGATACCATATGCTGCTCAGCTTCCAGTGGAGAGTCTAAAGCACATGTTAAAAAGAATGACCTGGTGCCAGTAAAATGCTGTGAGACTGAACTTATTCCAAAGAGCCAGAAATGCTGTAATGGAGTTGGATATAATCCTTTGAAATATGTTTGCTCTGACAAGATTTCAACTGGAATGATGATGAAGGTAATTGATAGAAAACCTCTCAGAGGTGCTGATTTGACAATGGAAAGAGAAATACATTGTTCATAACTATTTTTCTAAAATAGGAATATAAAAACTCCTGTGTGCATTATTCATTTTCACATTACATCCATATTAATACCAAATGAGTTCACTGTGATTGATGTTATTGCAATGAATTCTAAAGGAATTAATAATGATTAGCTGTTCTCAGGAAGCTTTACCCAGCACTTCAGATTAGTGCAGGACTGAAAGCCTGTGTGCCAAAAGAGCCAGAATATGTCGTCTGGGACCTATGCGGTGCCATTTTATGCCCATGGGTGCTGGGATGGAAAGGGAGAGAAATTCTGGCTTCTTCCCTCTGGGTCCCCAACCCAAATCCAACACTTTCCTTTGATAGAGACCTTAGATCCAGCAAATTCACTTGTGCTTATATCCTATTCCTTGAGACAGTTGAAGATTAACAAATGCCTGCCACTCTAAAAGCGGATAGACCTATGAGTGTATCATTTGTTTGTATGTTGACATGCTTCATGGACAGACGTGTCACATTTTGTTAAAATTAAATTTGACACAGGACTCCAGAAACCTAACATTTTAAGAAAAGGATTATGGGACATTAAACACCAAACATGCTACTAAGTTTTGTAGTCATTTTGCCTTAGGAGATGCCTGCAAAGAGGTGTTTGGGTCATTCATGCCAACTGACGCAACTATACAAACATCGTGTGGACACCATAGACTTTAAGATGTAAACTAACCTTTGAAATTGTTAGGGTTCCAGCAAGCACTTTGTAACAATTAATATTAAGATAATTCATAAAGTTGTTAAAAATAATAAGTACTTCATGAAGTGAAGAATTGTATGAAATACCTATCAAAAATAGTTTTTCATCTACAAAATTGTTTTAGAAATTGGTATGACCATACGCAACTTGAAAGAAATCTATCCAACAGTATGCTCCCAAAGTTCGCATTTATTCCAAGTCAATGTTTTCAGAAATTTGGACTGGGAAATTTCTCTGAAACATACAGTCTTAAAACTGGTGATGTTGCAGGAACATGTCTTTAAAATGACTAGTTAAGAAGAATCTGTGTAGAAAAGTCTCCTCAAAAGGGCACTCACATTTGAAAAATTAAGACAGAAAACCCGTTAGTTTCAGAAATGACACTATTGCTCACAACTATTTGTTTCATTATTATCCACTCACATTTGTTTCCCAGGAATCTCATTTTGGCTTCAGGAAGATATAGTTTCCGTTACTCAAGGACAATGATCAGGATATATGCATGATCTTTTAAATTGACTTAAATTGGCTTTATGAAAGCCAGTTAACAGCCATATTGACAATTCACATTTAAATTATTATAATTAAGACATTATTTCTGAATGCTGAATCAAGGAGTGTGTTACAGTTAAGTTCAACGTATGGGTTGCACTTTGTTTTGCGAATATCTCTTTCATGGAGATTTCTATCTCCTGCTCCATTCAGGACTGGACCACTGTGACATTTCTCCCCAGAGAGTCTTCCCTAACTGTTGGTTTGGGGGTTTCTTTTACTTCTCTCCTCTGTCAGTGTCCCAGTGTTCTCAATCTAAGAGTCCCCCTTTCTTGCCTTTTTGCCTTCTTTTGGAGAAAGATCACTCTGGGTATCGGTGCGTGAAAGGTAAAGTTTTTGAGAGCTTGATGTCTGAAATTACCATTTTTCTACCTTCCCTCTAGATTGATAACTTGGCTGGGTACACAATTCCAGGTTAAGAATTATTTTTACTCGGATTTTAAAGTAATTTCTGCACTTTTAAACTTTCATTGCTATTCTGATTCCTGTTTCTTCCTAGGTACCCAGGTTGTTTTTCCTATGAAAGTTTTTAGGACATTCTCTTATTCTGTCTTTCTAATATTTCATGATAATGTGCCTCCATGTGGATATTATTATCTTCATCATCATCATCATCATCATTATTCATGGTGATGTACTTTTTGTGGACTTTTTCAGTGTGAAGTCTCATGACCCTCAGTTCTGAGGAATGTTATTTTATTTCTTTGATAATTTTCTCCCTTTTTATATCTGTTTTTACAGACTAGTTTGGTGTTAGACTTCCTAAGCCAATCTTTCCATCTTTCCATCTTTTCTTCTTGTTTCTTGTTTATCGATTAGTTAACACTTCATCTTTTTCAACATGATCGGATATTGCCTTAACGTCATCTTCCACCCTTTCTATTGATTGATTGATTTTTTAGCTATCATCTCTTTTTTTTTAATAGCTTTTAAGGGTTCTTTCTTGTTTGCTGACAGTTATTTACTCATGGCATCCTACTCTTGTTCCATTCATGGGGTGTCTTTTTTATTTATTCTGGAAATACTAATTCCATTGTTGTTGCTTTTTTTTATTGTTCACCTTGTTCCTTGAATTTTCTCATTTGTTTGTTTGGTTCTATTTTAGTTTTCTTCTTTCCCTTCCTTTATTTCTCCTCCCTTTGAATTTTTGTTTTTTTCATATTCTATTCCTAGTCTATTCCTAGTCTATTCTTTCCATTGGAGACTGAATGGAAAGCTCACTGTGCATAGGCATATATTAGTGGAGAGCACACAGCAAGGGAATTGGGTGGCAGGATGGCTTTTTGTCAGGGAGTCATATTAACAAGAATCTTAGCAAGTACACTTAATTGACTATCCTTAATAATCCATCCTAGATCGTGATAAGATATATGTCTGGCTGACAGCACATAGGGAATCGGTAGGAAAGGAGGCTGGGATTCACACTGTGCAACATGCAGACTTTTGTTTGGCTTGCCCTCTTTGGCTCCTACCTTATACCTTCCAGTGAAGTCTCGCTGTTCCTCTTAATTTCACCAAATCTCTTCTAAGCTTATGCCATTTTGTAACACTTTACCAAGTGCAGCAGAAACAGCACACACCTACTGAGGATGTTCTAGATCGTGACCTCTTCCCCCCAGGGCTGGAGTGCAGTAGCCCTGGCTTACTCTGACAGTTGTCCCAGGTCGTAATTTTATCAAATATGTAGCCACGGCAAAACCGAGCTCCCCAAATTTCCAAACCCCAGTATGTATTTATTTGCCACTGCCTATCTAAGCATTAAAGTAACGCCATGTGGTTTAGGGTTTTGTTGTTGCTGTCAAGACGATATCTAACTTCAAAATTCTAATTTATGTTTTAGCTACGACACATAAGACCATGCCAAAATCAAAACAGTGTACTCACGTATGGGATGGGTCAATAGAATAAATTTTAAAACAGTTCTTTCAAATTACAACCCAGTGTGAGTCAGACAGCTCTCCTCCAAGGAGTGTCTCGGGATCTACGTCTTCGCTCTTGTGGGACTTCACACACAACCCTCAGATCACAATGGAGAAGGGAAGAAAGAGGATGATTATGCATGTATGGATCTCAGAAAGGATACAACATACATACTGTCATCACTGGGGCTTTTCTAGTCACGTGGCTTTTCTTACTGAGCTGGACTTACAAGTATGGTATTCCCAGGGAGAAAACACAAAATGGATATCACTGAGCCCACAGTATTGTCTCTGCATGTATTCATCCCCTTTCTGCTTCCTTGGACTGTCTATGTTCCTTTACTTCCATCCGGTTGGGCTTTCAGAGGAAATGGAGATAAATGCAGGTGTTCAAGTCACTATATTCAAATAGAAATCCTACGATATTTTCCTGAAGCAGCTTTATTTTGACAACATTTGGGAGAATAATTTAACTTATATGAGGTAAGAGAGATGGAATGTGGATACATTTTGATAACGAAAGTTATTTTAAGTACATTATACTACCTATATAAAAGAAAGAGGAAGGGAGGCTTTGCATTATAAAAATACTGCCTTATTTATATCTCCTATCATCTGGGATGATGAAGTATTTCACTCTCTGACATTAGAACACATTAGCACTCACCAATAACAAGTCCAGGGATTCATCAGAAAAAGAGGTTTACAGATGTAAATAATAATAACTATAATGAGACATTATGAAATATTTAGGCTTCTGAAAGTTGGACAAGGAATGTTTCTTAGCGGTCCAACTTACCCCAAAGCACAAAAGTGCAGACTCTCAAATATCACATTCTTTATTTTCTCCAAAGCTCCATCGGGAGAGTGAGAAGTAACAATAATAAAATTATGACCCCTGCTATTACTTATAGAGTATCTACTAAGTGTAAGGCATTTACAGGTGTCGTCTCATTTGACTCCCATAACCAACCTGTATGGTAAATGCAATTTCTATTTTCTCATCACCGAAGAAGCTGAGGCTTTGAGAATATAAGTGACGTCCTCAAGGTCACAGAAGCAAGAAGTTGCAAAACTGGATTCTGAATCCACATCTGTGTCATCCAAACCCAAACTGCTCTTTGTAGTGTATGTCCCGCCTTCATTTCTCTTCATAAATCTTGAGACATTTATTTATGAACCAAGTGGAAGAAAATTTCATTTGCAACTTGTTACAACCTCCCCCACGTATGTCTAAATGTAATTTTTAAGTCTTTTCTCTATCTCCCCACCTCTACCACTCAACCTAGGAAGCCAGAGACTGCAGGACTCTGTGCCCAGCGTCTCTGGAAGCCACAGCACATTGTGGCAGGTGTGACTTCAACTTTACCAGCCACGTTTGCACCGTGATCCGAGGACCTCACAATTCCACAGGCAAGGAATCAATAGAAGAAATATGCTCATCTCCTGAAGAGACTGTTCACACGGGAAGTGTAAACACATTCTCCTTCACAGGTAACAGGAACCGAGCCACCTGCCCATGGCTTACTAGGGCTAGTGAAAAGCTGGGGAAAATGCAGATCCGTGTCATTCTGATGTCACCCCCCCCCTCCTTAACGTAAAATCAATTAATTTCATCGAACTATGGGCCAACTAGTCACAAGGTAATTAAAGGCACACTTTGGATCTGTTCAAAGTTAGCAGTTTAAAAAATTGGAAAGTCCAACTGTAAAGAAGAAATAAGCTATTTTAAAGTAAACCTGTAGAAAATGAAGAACAAGGAAATAACTATGTATCCTTTGATGGTATTTCCAATTAATTTCAGTGAGCCCAGTTTTCTTTCTTAAGAGTTTGAAAGAAGGCTTACAATAAATGCAATGAATTGAGTGTCGCTGTGTCTGGAAGGCGGAAAAGAGGAAGAAACCTGACTAATGGACAGTAAGACCAAGCAGCATCATTCTGAGGAGGAGCTTAAAGTATCCTTTCCTCAACTTGGGTCTGGCTCTAGAGACTGTACTCTCCCGCAGCTTGGTGTTGCCCCTACATGGCCATCATCTTGGGAGCAATAACCTTCATGGTTATTGAAAATAATTTTCAGGCTCCATGTTGGCCCTACTGAGTTCCTCCAAATAGTGGTTCTCAGGCATGGCTAAGCTGAGTGAAAAACACTGTCAAGTTTAAGATCATCTCCAAAATAGTTCTGCCCTCTATTAAATTTTTATCATTTGTCCATTTACTTAAGTCCCTCCAGAGTTTGTTTCTGCCTTTTGAAAAATTCAGTGTGTGTGTATGTGTGTGTGTGTGTGTGTGTGTGTAGCTGTGTGTATGTACATATATATCATCTAGCATCTAGCGTCAAATAGAATGCATTTAAGTGACATAATTCAGGCAAGCTAAGGTTAAATAGACAAGAAAAGTGCTCTGTTCCATCATGAATCATCATTCTTCTTTACTTAACCCATGGTGAGTAATAATGGCAAACCTTGGGATGCAAAAAAATAAATAAATAAATAAATAAATAAATAAGTCAGGATACTGGGATGAAAGGAGTAGATTAAGGAGGGAAAGGAATAGAGATAAAGTTCTGTGATGTGCTACATATTTTAAAACCTTACCTTGATTTACCCACAAAGCAATCGTATAAGTAAGATCATTTAATAGATGAGGAAACTGAGGGTCATATCTGTAAAAGTAACTTGCTAAGGGAAGATGTCAGATTTAAACCGTGTCACCTTCAAGAACAGCAAATTTAGCGAGGGCCTGGGGTGGTTCCATCAGGTGAGCATCCGACTCTTGATTTCTGCTCAGGTCACTCTCCCAGGGTTGAGGGATCGAGCCCAGCGCTGGGCTCTATGCTGAATATGGAAGCTGCTTAAGATTCTCTCTCTGTCTCCTTCTGCACTTCTCCCCCCACTCACTCTCTCTCTCTCTCTGTCTCTCTCTCTCTCTCAAATAAACAACAACAACAGCAGCAGTAGATTTCAGAGACTTTGCACCGTGTAGGAGCTCCTTGCAGAGTGCCCCAAACCTCCCTCAAACTGTCTCTTCCACTTTAAATGTCCGTCGTCATCATTCTGAGGGTGTAGGTCAAAATCCACGTCCTCTGTGCAGCTCCTCCAACCCAGCGCCTCTCCTCTCAGGCGTCAGCACGACGTCCGCTTCTTCCGTGTGTCATATGCGTTTGGCCCCTGGTTCCATCTCTCCTACCAGATTGAAACATACGTCTGAGTAAGACGTCCTTACTTCACTTCACCTCGTCTTTGGATTAACACGCTGTAACCAAACAAAACACATTTATTGGAATGTATTTAATTAGGAAAGTCCTCAAGATAAAAGACAGTTTGTCTAACCCTCCAATGTCCTTCAACTCCCAGTTACAGATTTAAGGACCCTCATTGACAAATTAGTAGGTTTGATCTAAGAGAGTTCCTTACTTTTATCTGCCTTTTGTAATTAAGGTCAAGATTTTGAGGGTCCATTAAGATGTTTGCAATATCCCTCTCCAGATGACAATAAGTGTTTACACCTACTGATATAATATTGTGAGGCCTTTTACCACCCATATTTCAGAATGCTTCACCTACCAATAAATACTATACATTAAATGTGAAAAATAACAAAAGTTTCTTTTCCATGAAGAAAATGAAGCACTTAAGTAATGCTAAAATAAGCACCATTGACTGAGACCAACTTGGACTAAGAACTCAACCTTTCTTAGAAATTTACAATCAAAGTGAAACAACACCAGGGCTCACCAAAATTTATTCATGCATGCGATCATTTTACTTATCAAAAACTATGTATTAAATTTGTACTAACAACCAGTCACTACCCTGAGACCAACAGCTATGAAAACAAATAAATAAGAATTCCCATCAGGAATTTGCAGCCTCTATGAATGGACAGAGAACAGATATGTAAGTACTGTAATGTGAGAAGCGATGTCCATGTAAGAGCTGTGACAGAGTAAGCAGAGAGCATTGCAAGGACGCCTAACGCAGACAGAAGAGGTTGGAAAGACTTTATGAAGGATGTGATGCCTGAGCTGAGAACTAAAAGACGAGTAGAAACATCAGGTGAAAGGAAGGTAAGGCAGGCACAGAGGGCGACAGGAAGTGAAAGGAACCCCAGGAGGTGTGAAAAACAAGAACCTCGATAGGAATGTAGCACAGTGTAGGAGAGAAAAAATAATGGGGATAAGGCCAAACAGCAGGAGTCAGATGATGAAGGCCTTTATTGCCACACTCGGCAGGTTGTCTTTATGCAAGAATGAGTGGAAATTAAAGCTTTTTAGGCAATGGAAGGTCACAACCATGTGTATGCATTTTTGAAGAATTACTTGTCCACTGAAGAAATGATTGAAAACAAATATGTATGGGACATTAAAGAAATTAAAAAGTAAGGATTGAACAAACATAATCCCCACAAAAGCAAAACTCTCTGTTATTTGAAGACTAGCCCCATATAACAAAACAATTTTGAGATAAAAAGAGGGTTTTTTTTATTCTTAAAAAAAAAAAAGAGTTGGGTTTGGGACACCTGTATGGCTCAGTTAAGCATCCGACTACAGCTCACAGTTGGTGAGTTCAAGCCCCACGTCAGGTTCTGTGCTGATAGCACAAAGCCTGCTTGGGATTGTCTCTCTCTGCCCCTCTTCTGCTCATGCTCTCTCTCTCTCAAAAATAAATAAACATTAAAAAAATAAAACGTTGGAGGGATGCCTGGGTGGTGTAGTCACCAAGTCATGATCTTGTAGTTTGTGTGTTTGAGCCCCCCATTGGGCATAGCCTGCTTTGGATCTTTTGTCCCCCTCTCTCTCTGTCCCTCACCCACTCACACTCTCTCTCTCAAAGATAAATAAAACATTAAAAAACATTTTTTAAAGAGTTGGAAATTCTGGCAAAGAAAAAAAAAACTCAGAAATTAGAGAGATTATTGAGGGAAGGCAAAATTTCAACAATGATTCCTTACACGTAAAGAAAACAAAGAATTCTTTTCATGGGCTAGGGGCATCTTTGAAAGACTGGGCCTCACAGGAAAACAAAGAAATGAGGATAAGTGATGAGCGAGTACAAAGGAGAAGAACGAAATGCCATAGAGGAAAGAATAAGAAACACAGCATGGGGAGCTGCCACAACTGAAATTGGAAATGAAGATGTGGGCCTGAAGGGTATGGAATAACAGTTATTAGCAATGAACACTTTAATCTGCTACAGCGAATTGATCCAAAAATATAGTGACCGTCTGTGGGCCGGTGAATGGTCTGGGCAGCTCTGCCCCACTAGGTCATTCAGGGACCCTGATTCCCTCCAGTTTATGACTCATGATGTTTCCGGTGCTGTCGTCATTCACATGGTGCAGCTTGGGTTGCTGCAACATCCTGTGTCCAGCCCATCAAGAGGGGATGAGAATGTCAATGGAAGGCAAGTGATTTCCTCTTAGAAAGTGACGTGCAAGACGCTCCTATCACGTCCATGCTTCCTCCATTGTTGAGATCTGAGTCACATGACTACCCCCAAGCTGCAAAGAAAACAGGAAAAATTAGACTCTAGCCAAGAAGCCTCTGACCAGGACAGAAGGCATATATGGGAACCCACTAGTGGTCATCACAGAGAATATGTGGCAGACGCCCTCTGACCAGAGAAAATAAAGACAGAAGATAATCCCTTCTATTTTATACCAATTTATTTTACGATGTTCTGTCACATAACTTCTTGCATTTTATCTTCATACTAATTCTATAGAGTAGGCAGATCAGGGTTTATAGTAAGGAAATGCATATAAGGAAAATGTGGTCAAAAACCCCACATGGATGGATGGAGACTCAACCCCACATCCAGTGGAGATACAGCAGGTGGCCAGAGAGCCGAAGAGGAGGACTTACTCTTCTGATTTTCCATCTGAGAAAAGTCATCTAGAAACTGCCATACAAAAACAAATACGTACAAATGTATTCGAATTCACAAAATTAAATAAGTGGAAAACATTTACCCAATTAAATTTTCCATTTTTTAAAAAAATAAATTTGTAGCATTTGTGCTTCTGAAGTTATTAAAGCTTAAAACGGAACAGAGACTTTTGGGACACCATTGGATCACATGGATGGTTATCTAATAAAATTCTTGCCAGTGCAAAACACTCAGTAGTCTGGTTTTATTCTTTTCTTTTTTTTTTAAAGTTTATTTATTATTGAGAGACAGAGAGACACAGAGTGTGAGCAGGGGAGGGGGCAGAGAGAGGGGGAGACACAGAATCCAAAGCAGGCTCCAGGCTCAGAGCTGTCAGCAGAGAGCCCAACGCAGGGCTCAAGCTCACAAACTGTGAGATCATGACCTGAGCCAAAGTCGGTAGCCTAACCAACTGAGCTACCCTGGCGCCCCAGGTTTTCTTCTTTTAATTAGATTTGTTGTTTTTGGTTTGGGTTTCCGTTCTGGTTTGGTGAAAGAGGGAAGTAAGTATGTAGTGGACTGTGCATTCATTTATATCCACTGGCCCTGATAAGCTAAGTTTCAAGTCCTGTATCTCATAATAACTACATTATATAATAATTTAATGTAATATGAACAATGTAATAATTGGTAAAATTTATCATACTAAAATTATGAAAGTATGTTCGTGAAACTGCTTCATATAGAAATAAAGTATATACAAACCTGTGAAGCATTAACATCCAATGTACATTAGTCTAGTGCTTTTATTCATTTATTTTATCATTTACTTTTTTTAAAAATTTTGTAATGTTTATTTTTGAGAGAGAGACAGTGCGAGCTGGGGAGGGGCAGAGAAGGAGGGAGACACAGAATCCGAAGCAGGCTCCAGGCTCTGAGCTATTAGTACAGAGCCCAATGTGGGGCTCAAACTCACAAATAGGGAGATCATGACCTGAGCCAAAGTCAGATGCTTAACCGGCTGAGCCACCTAAGCACCCCTGTCTAGTGCTTTTGGATTTCAGTCATTCCTTTCATGTATCCATATTATCCATATTTGCTTGTTCAGAAAAGGTGAATTCTATTCTGTGCAATTCCATATCTCTGCATCTAATACACACAGAAAATGTTTTTTTCTGATTTCGAAAATTAAGATTATTATTAGAGTTTTATTCACACACAACAGGATTAAAGCATTAATTTTTAAGTGTTTACAAGTTTTGATATTCATTTTCAATAGGATGGTAAGACAGCAAAAATGTTTCAAAAGTCTCAGTGTTCAATTTCTCCCTTTCCAGATGTGAACCTGGAGCCTTACATGATGTATGAGTATAGAATTTCTGCATGGAATAGCTATGGGCGAGGATTCAGCAAAGCTATTAGAGCCAGGACCAAAGAAGATGTGCCTGAAGGAGTGAGTCCCCCTACGTGGACCAAAATGGATAATCTTGAAGATGTAATAGTCTTAAATTGGAAGAAGCCTATACAACCAAATGGTATTAAGCCATTTTTAAAATTGAAATAACATAATCCAGTAACTTCATAAGGAAATTGAAATGAGTGTAATCTACATGTAATAGGCATGCATCTAACCATTAAAAATTATTTGCTGGTAAAAGGAACTGTAGGTATGTGCCTACTGATCTTCCTTTTTGTAAAATAGGACCTGCACATTTTTAGTCCCCCAATTTTTTCTTGAATCCTAGAATACATCTGAGCTCTTTCAAACAAACGAAGACTGTTAAAGGAAAACAAAATAGTTTTAATATTGAAGGTAATTTTGCTTGGCAGTAGGGGGAAATAAACATTTATATGTCTCTTTAATTGTCTGTGTCCAGAGTCCCTCTTTTCGGTAAGAGTGCATGTCATTGCTCGAACACAGCAAAAACAATAGCAAATTAAAAGTAAATAATGCTATATTATCCCATTTCCTTAGAATTCCAAGACATGTTAAGTTGTTTGCAAATAGTTAAAAGGGTATGATACTCAAATCTGGGCATTTCTCTGCCTCTTTTAGGTCCTATTATTTACTACATTCTTCTCCGAAATGGAATTGAATGCTTTCAAGGAACATCACTGAGCTTCTCTGATACGAAGGGAATTCAACCATTTCAGGAATATTCATACCAGCTGAAAGCATGCACGGTTGCTGGCTGTGCCGTCAGCAGCAAGGTAAGGGCAGGTACCTAAACTCCAGACAGAAGTAGCCAGGATGAAGACCATCTGGATATCCAGGTCGTGAATGATTTTTCCAACGGCAGAAAACAATATCCCCACCGATGCAGTGTTAAGTAGGGTGCCATCTCAACCGACTACTAATCCTCATGCCTGAGAGGAGAGATCGCTGAAATTTATCAAATTTATGCAAATATAAATGTTTCATTAATTAAAAAAGAAAAGAAAACTTGAACCAGTGTTACCCTTTTTTATCACATTATTCCTCTGCCAACTATTTTTAGATGATCTTCCATAAATTCATAATAATTATCAAATCATTCTTCAGTTTAAAAGGGTTTCTATTTAACCGTCACTTCACAACAAGGATGACCTGCTCTTGAAAAACAGAGAAAGGGGCAAAAGAGCCTGGCATAGAAAATAATCTGATACCAAAACTCTTGCTACAACCTGGCAAGAAATGATGAGGACCCGAATTCATGCAACAGGGGTCAGAATGGAGAACGTCAAGAAGATACAACAGATATTGGGGGACAAAATCTGCAGGGCTTGGTGTCAACAATACGCAGGGGAATAAGAGGAAAGGATCATGGATATATTAGAGATCTAGCTTGAGCAAATTATAGATCACGGTGCCATTCTGCTAGCAAATAAAAAAAAGTTAAAGGAAAATCTGAACGTAGAGAGTAAGATTCAAATTTTAAAAGCTTTTAAAAATGTACTTAAGGGGCACCTGGGTGGCGCAGTCGGTTAAGCGTCCGACTTCAGCCAGGTCACCATCTCGCGGTCTGTGAGTTCGAGCCCCGCGTCAGGCTCTGGGCTGAGGGCTCAGAGCCTGGAGCCTGTTTCCGATTCTGTGTCTCCCTCTCTCTCTGCCCCTCCCCCGTTCATGCTCTGTCTCTCTCTGTCCCAAAAATAAATAAAAACGTGGAAAAAAATTAAAAAAAAAATAAAATAAAATAAAAATGTACTTAAAAGAAGGAGCAGGTAGCAGAGTGGTGGAAGGAATTATTATTTGGCACCTCAAGTGAAAATCCAGTCAGAAGCTGGATTACAAAGTGATTGAATCTTCTAGAAAGATCTTTCTAGATCTAGAAAGATCTAGAAAGCAAGGAGTTTGAATAGAGCCGTTAAGGAGAACAGAGAGAGAGAGACAAAAACAAGAACACAATGAACACTGGGAGCGCTCCTGAGAGCAAGAGCCCACAGATGAGACTGGAAAGAAACAGTCAAACAATTTAGGAGGAAAATACAGAGAGAGTCATTTCACAGAAGCCAACCTAGTCAGAGTAAACTCAGGAGAAACAAACACACAGCAGCTCTGATTCCTTTCACGCCGTTACAACTTTAGAAGAGCATCATCTTCGCACACTGTGCCGGAACCATCCAAGTAAAACATTCAGTCAGATGGATCAGCCGCAGTGCATATGCGCAGCTTTTTATTCAACAGACCTCCAGAAACATCTCTGAGCGTGCCACAATTTAGACAGATGGCAGCTGATTGGCCCAATCAAAAGTTATGGTCCGAACGTTCCTGGAACAATTCTGTGCTCTTTTTACGTAGGTGCAGCTCCTGTCTACCAGATGCCAGAACAATTGGTTAAAAAGTGAAAGCAGAGTTAATTCTGTGAAAAAAGAAATGCAGCTAACTTTTGTTCAAAATTATATTTTGATAATGCTGAATGCATGACTGGTGGATTGATCCTTTTTTCCTTGTCTACTCAGTTCTTTTTCTAGAACACTGGCACGGGCACTGTTAAGTCATCCTGGGTTATCACAGGAAGAATACCAAAAAAAAAAAAAAAAAACCCAACCTGCCCATTTATACTGTTCAAAACATATTATATGCAAGCAAGTTCAGATGTGGGTTTTGCTTCATATTTACTGGTGCTTAAAATGTACAAAATCAGGCTGTTAAAATGCAAAGACACTGATGAGCCATATGGAAGAGAGTTATCAAGAGTTCTCTAGTAAGACAGTCTGCCAGCCAGATTTTCCTTGCTTAAACTGAGGGCTGTGCTCTGTCATCAAAATTGTTGTTGAACCTGTTGTGATAAATGGTAGTCTGAGACTTATGGAATGTATTCAAGGTCAGATTTCATTGTTTAAATAGGATGGGAGGAAAAGCATAAAAAAGGGGAGACTGTTTCTCCAAGCCCCTGCTAATGATATGCCAGGCCAGACAACAACATTTTAAAACAAAAGTGACATTCTCATTGATCAGGATACCTAGCGTACTATTACCATAAATTGCTGTTGAACTCTTATGTTTTCAGGTAGTTGCAGCTACTACCCAAGGAAGTCCACAGAGTGTCCAGCCACCAAGAGTCACAGCACCCAGTTCGGAGTCTCTGCATTTGAGCTGGAGTGTCCCCGAGAAGCCAAATGGCGTCATTAAAGAGTACCAGCTCAGGCAGGTTGGGAAAGGTCTCATTTACAGTGGCACCGCTGACAGGAGGCAGCATACGGTCACAGGTGAAAAAAAAAAAAAAAAAAAAAAAAGGAAAACCTACCGGAAGAGTCTGTCATTGTGGTTAGGGGGGCAAAGCATCCCAGGGGTGTGCATTTGATATATGAGGTCACTTCGAAAGGACGTGTTCTCCTGACATATGGTCAGGTCCCACTTATCCATGCTAATAGAAGAGCCCACACTGGCAGCAATAAGCCACAACAGCAGATAACTTCAGAAATAATTTATATTTGGCTTTGATATGCATTATGTGTAGGGTTTTTGCATCAGTATTAACTTTTTTTTTTCTCAGACAAACGGTAAGATGCATTTTCATTCCCCAAGGATATACTCATAGATAATGGGACTGGGATAGCCAAGAATGCACTGGAGAACAGGGTGAAATCAGCCAGAGGCGAGCGTTTATCTACTGAGTGGGTAACTAATACACAGAATAGTTGACAGGTGACTGTTTGTGACAATTTGTTATTATGAACATTAATTAATAGTAATTGTATTATTTTTATTGCTAGAGCATTTATTATAATTAACTTTCATAATAATATAATGGTACAGTATAATAGTATAATGTCAGATAATTACTAGAAGTCATTATAATAATAATTAACATGTTTTGGTTTGAATGTCACTTCTGAAGAGAAGAGAGGCGTCTTCTGACTTCCCCAGTCTAAGGAAGTTTCTCTAATACGCCACCACATGCCCTTGTCTTATTTTCATCATGGACCTCTCACTGCCTGAGAGTGCTTGGTTTTTCTTTGCTTTTTATGTCTCCCCCCACTGGGATGTAAGCTCCAGAATGGCAGAGGTCTTCTCTACCTAGTTCAATGTGGTACTTCTGGCACCTAGAACAGTCCTTGACATGGTTCACAGATGCCAAACAAATGTTCATAGATGCCAAACAAGTGAATTTCACACGAGCCACTTGGCAGGCACTACAGACCTATGGGGGAAAGAGAGGTATTACTCCCATTTTACAGAAAAAGATACTTTGAGAGATTAAGTAATTTAGTTCATTCTTTGGATCTACCGAATCATGGCAAACAGTTGTGTAAATTGAGATTCTGAGACCATAGGCAAGAGGTTACAAACTTACTCCACGCCACCCCCCTTGTCAGAAGGTTCCCTCCAAGGCCTCCTGAGTGAATGTTCTTCTTTCTTTGGACCCCGTACCTTGCAGGGTGCATGGATAATAGAGGTAATGAAACTCATAAAGAAGCACAGAAAGGTCTGGAAGAGTGTGGCTGAGTTTTCCTCAGAGAAGGAACCAGTTATACTATGTAGGTGGAAAAATCAATTCATCGTGATTTGCTCTTAATTCTACAATTCCCTGACACACAAGCAGGCATTCATTGACAGATGTTTTCAATGACTTGACCACTGTTTTCCAGAAGTGCCATAAGCCTGCAGAAGGTGCTTAATAAATATTTGCAGACTCGCACATTGCATTCCTTATCTGAAGGTCCTGAGCTGGATCAATGATAATGCAGATGGAAAAAGCCCTCATCAATTCAGATTATTAAATTTATTTCTTATATCTCATTTCACTGAAAGTGAAATTGATCACCAGTAGTTGAAATACTGTTGTTTTACAAAACACAACTTTACATTTATATTGTGCTTTATAATTTTAAAGAACCATTTCCATTTGGACACATTTGATTCTCATTACATCCCTGTAAGTGGGGGATGTTTTTAATATCCACACTTAAAAGATGAGGAAGGAAAGTGACATACTCAGGGTGCCCAAGGCATTCCCTGCCTCCATCTATAAGGAAATCAGAGTACTGTTTCATTCTTAAAAAAAAAAAAAAAAACAAAACAAAAAACAAAACTGTTGCCCACTTGCTGTGTTGGAGGTAGTACAGTAAGTGCTCTAAACTAAGATTGCTGCTCTCAGGAAGCCCCCAGTAATAGGGGACACTGAAAAGTTAAGAACTAATTGCAAATACACCACAAAGGATTCAACAGCAGAACTCTAAAGAATGCTGCCGGGGGAAATCAAAACAATGACTTAGAGTGGAAAATGAGGTGTCAATTACAGAGTGTGGAAAGCCATTTAGACTTTGTATCAGTAAAGGTTTCCCAAAAAAACTGGGATACAGTGTTACAGAATGTTTCTCTCCCAGTATCTGTCCACTGAGCCAGCATGGGCTTTGAACTGTGAGCTGTAGTGGTTTGCATTTTTTTAAAACCAGCATTGACTTGACTTGCTGACAGACTAAACCCTAACGAGATGTTCAAACCAACAGGATTGATAGACTCATCAATTACAAAATAATTGGAAAGATTTTTCTTTAAAACACCCTCTCTCCCCCCAGTTCTTCCTTTCATTGTCATTTTTAATGAATATTTTGGTCCCAGAGAGGATTGCATACACGTAACTTGATGCAGAAGTTCTCTTTTATTAGGATAAATATTTTAAAGTTTTTCTATATGATTTTGCTTTCTATAAGATCATAAAATGAAAAGAAGACTTTGGAATTCATTCGGTTTGTCCCTCTGTACCGTTTAAATAGATTTAGAGAGTACTCCACTCAGGCAATACAGCCCTACAGAGAAATATGTCTTTGTTGAATGAAGAAGAAAACTCTCGTTCAGCAAAACCTGACCAAGTACAGAGCCTCCCATATGCGGTTCCTATGGGACGGCAATGGTGCTAGGCGTTAGGTAATCTAAAACCTGAGATGTATGTTAGCGTTCACATGTCTTATCTGCCAGGAAAAAGTCAGTTCTGTAGTTCACTGACCGACCAAATTCACGATGGATGTATTTTATGATATGAATGACTGTTTTATTGAGTTCGTGGAATGAACTAAAATCATCAAATTTATTTTACATCGCATCCCAAATGTTTGATCGCAGAGCTGCCCGTACCGGCTGGGATAAATGTTTCGACTTTCTCATCATTTCCAAAACGTTGGCATTTTCTAAGTAACCGTCAAACGCTAATGAAGCTGTACCCGGAGTCATTCTGGAGCCTGAAATCTAGGTCCTTAGAAATGACAGAAGGGAAAGCAGGCACCTTGCCTCAGCCCCATTGTCTCCATGCTTATTTTTAATTACCTCAAAGCTTTAGAAACATGATCCCGTAAATGCTTTGTGGGAATAGTGGTGAAGGCACTCATCATGTGAAATCCATAAATTGCTTATAATCCTCTCAAGATGTTAAAAAAAGCATTAAGTAATTGAAGACAGGAAGTCCTCAGTTAATTATTTAGAGGTGTTATCAATGCTTTAAGTAAACTGAAGCATTTTCTGCTATCTCACTGAGCTGAATACCATGGGGACGAAGGAGGAACAGCCATCATCTTCTCATATTCGCTAATGCAAACAGCACATGGCAGCTTGTCAATAAAAGACCTTTTCATATCATTTATTCCTAAACAGGTCCACCATCCTGCACAGAACAATCAGGATGTCAGTTATGGGCATTGTTTCTCTTCAGGTTACCACGGCTTTATGGATGGTCCTCCTAGTGTGGGCACTGGGGCAGAAGAGATGGAGAAAGGATTAACTAAATAATTAGGGCCACTGAGAACAAAATGAATTAATCATGTCCTCTTTCGCAGCAGATTTGATAAGGGCTTATGTGTCTCTTAACTCAGGGAGAAGTGTTTTCAAAATAATCTATTAAAAGTTGCTTATCATTGCATTTTACTTAAAAAGGGAAGACCCGGGGCGCCTGGGTGGCACAGTCGGTTAAGCGTCCGACTTCAGCCAGGTCACGATCTCGCGGTCCGTGAGTTCGAGCCCCGCGTCGGGCTCTGGGCTGATGGCTCGGAGCCTGGAGCCTGTTTCCGATTCTGTGTCTCCCTCTCTCTCTGCCCCTCCCCCGTTCATGCTCTGTCTCTCTCTGTCCCAAAAATAAATAAACGTTGAAAAAAAAAAAAAAAAAAAAAGGAAGACCCACCAGCGTTAAGTTAGCAAGGACAGAACAATCTGCCTTTCTTTTGCATCTTCTGAGAAGCTCATGAAAACCTGTGCTAAAATAGCATGTGCCCTAACAATGCAGGTTGTAGCCCACATGCACTACTCTAGTGTAGTGAAACAGATATCCTACCCATCATTTCTGGGGAAAAAAAAAAAGGAGAACATACTTTGAGCATCAATATCACAAAATGTGGAAATTCTTTATAAGGGGATTTTACATTTAGATAACTCTGTTATGTACTTCCATAGTATCCAACACTTGGTTCTCAGGACATTTATTAGACTTTATCACAAAATCCTTTTTCTTGTCTTTATTCCTGAGCTAGTAGGTGAAGCTTTTTAAGGACAGAGTCAGTAGCCTCCTGTTTTCCCTTATATCACTTATACTGTGATAGGCATCTATTGTAGCACTTAACATATTAAGTATCCACAAGTATTTGTTGAGTGAGTAGATATTAAATAGGAAACTAGTGTCTGAATGTTTTTATTCCATTTTGATTGAGTACAAAAATCAGACTGTCAAATACATCTAGGTCTCAGGCAGGAATGGCTACATCATTTTCAGGGCCCAGGGCAAAATGGCAACATAGGGTCCTTTGTTCAAAAATCATTAAGATACAACTCAACATTCAAAAAAACAAATAATGCAATTCAAAAGTGGGCAGAAGACATAAACAGACATTTCTCTAAAGGAAACATACAGATGGCCAAAGACACATGAAAAAATGCTCAACATCATTCATCATGAGGGAAATGCAAATCAAAACTACAATGAGATATCACCTCACACCTATCAGAGGGGCTAAAATAAAAAAAACAACAAACAAGTGTTGGCAAGGATGTGGAGAAAAAGGAACCTTCATGCACTGTTGGTGGGAATGCAAACTGGTGCATTCCTGTGGAAAACAGTGTGGAGTTTCCCCAAAAAACTAAAAACAGAACTAGCCTACAATCTGGTAATCACACTGTGGGGTATTTGTCCAAAACATGCAAAAACATGACTTTAAAGGGATACATGCACCCCTGTGTTTACTGCAGTTTTATTTATAATAGGAAAATTGTAGAAGCAGCCTAAGTATCCATCAGTAGATGAATGGATAAAAAAATTTGAGATATATATATATATATATATATATATATATATGTAAAATTTGATTTTATATATGTGCACACACACTGGAATATATACAGCCATAAAAAATGAAATATTTCCATGTGCAACAACATGGATGGAACTAAAGAATATAATGCTAAGTGAAATAAGTCAGTCAGAGAAAGACAAATACCATATAATTTCACTCATATGTGCAATCTAAGAAACAAAACAAATGAGCAAAGAGGAAAAAAAGAGAGACAAACTAAGAAACAGATCCTTAGTTATAGAAAAGAAACTGGTGGTTGCCAGAGGGGGGATTGGGGGTGCTGGGTGAGATAGGTGAAGGGATTAAGAGTACACTCACCACAATGAGCACTGGGTAATGTACAGAAATGCTGAATCACTGTATTGTCCACCTGAAACTAATATAACACTGTATGTTAACTATACTAGAATTAAAAGTAAAAACTTAATAATTTTTTTTGAAAAGAATATAGTTTTCAAAAAAGAATCATAAAAATTTTTTAAAACCAGAGCATGGAATCAAGCCTCAGTCCCACCTAGAACCACCTGGAATCTTGGGTACTCTACAGGTCACACACCCATGAAGCCAGCCTTGATCTCTGGCAATCTGGATTGATTGGCAGCATGTTTCTTGAACCGAAACAGGAAGCAAACTCAGGCAGTGATCGTATCCCTGGAACAGCTCCGGGAGCTTCTCTTCCGTGGTTCTATGCATTGCTTTACACTGCGTGTGCCCCAGCTACCAAGCATCCCACCTACAAAAATAGATACGACAATTCATTTTATTTTCATTTTTCCAACTCTGAGGAGAACTTTGTGCCTGGATATTTGCAAAATGAAAAATCAATACTTGCAGAACATCAACCACTTTTGTATACTTTTAAAAATCATTCTTGGGGCGCCTGGGTGGCGCAGTCGGTTGAGCGTCCGACTTCAGCCAGGTCACGATCTCGCGGTCCGTGAGTTCCAGCCCCGCGTCGGGCTCTGGGCTGATGGCTCGGAGCCTGGAGCCTGTTTCCGATTCTGTGTCTCCCTCTCTCTCTGCCCCTCCCCCATTCATGCTCTGTCTCTCTCTGTCCCAAAAATAAATAAACGTTGAAAAAAAATTAAAAAAAATCATTCTTATAAATAGAAGATTACAGCCAAAGAATTACGGTCCACAGCTGCCTGGACATTAATATTTAAAGAAAAAGAAT
This sequence comes from Leopardus geoffroyi, assembly GCF_018350155.1. Taxonomy (NCBI): domain Eukaryota; kingdom Metazoa; phylum Chordata; class Mammalia; order Carnivora; family Felidae; genus Leopardus; species Leopardus geoffroyi. The sequence goes on from NC_059338.1 coordinate 16,080,831, forward strand.
CTTTCCCCTGAAATCCCAGATACTTTTAGGTTCTTTGCCTGTGCAATCTTTGTTTCTGTTTTGTTCCAAGAGTTCTAAATAACTCCTGCTCTCTCTGCAATATATGTTCTTGTCGAGTATTTGAGCAGCATCAGACTTAGCTGTCTCCTGATGCCTCACTTTGTTTCCAGAGAAGACTTGGACTGAAAATAGAGAGTAAAAGTGGCTTTTGTCTAGTATAGCACCAGACTCCAGAGAAGAAAACTATTTATTAAAACGGCGTTACAAAAAGCAAAAGCAAGGGTTTTTTTCTTGGACTATCTTAGTAATCGTTTTCATGTTGATCTGTAGTTGGAAACAGTCTGCCAAGAAGTAACTTACCTGGGAAGTGCTTCTTGGGATGAATCTGATTACTATGATATTGGGGAGGGGGGCCTAAACTATGGCCTGAAATTTCACACACAAAAAAATTGAGTCAAGAAACACTTAAGCTTGGAGCAAGCAGTCAGAAGCAAAAGTCGTGAGGTTATCTCATAGGCATTTGCCCTGCAAGGGTCCCTTTGTTTTGATGTTTTGATGCCCCGTTCATGAGCCGTCAATTGAACTTGTACTTTGAAGCATTGATACAGGAAGCATTCCTTTCCAATGGCTCACAAATGGGCAAGAAACGGGCTTGACTAACTGGGATGTGTGGCTCCTGAGACAGTGGTGGGTGGTACTGTCACGAAAAGGGGACTCTAGCATGTGAGCTCCTAACACATTTTTTAATCAAATTTTGTAACACACTCATAATGTAAATGCGTGTTAGAAGTCTCTAAAGCAATTCCACAATGTCTTCGTGTTCCATTTTTGAACATCCAGATTTTCACATAGAATTATCAATTTAAAGTGGAATCCTGCTATAATTCTATCCATCATAGCCAAGGTTGCCAGTGGGTGCTGAAAGTTTCTGGGAATCTCCATGAACAGAGATGCTCTGAAGGTGATCACTTAGTGAGATCCAAGGCAGCTAAGGGCAGAAAGAAGCGTTTCACATCAGCAAGACTCAATGTAGATTCACGTGGGCCCTGGCCAAACATCCAATTTGGGTGAATTAGTGCCAGGACAAGCTTCTTGCCCAAAACGTGTACAATATCGGATAACCACCTACCACAAAGTTTTTAAAGAAACCAAGAATCTCAGCCCTTGAACTAACCACTGACCAAATGATTGAGGAACTTGCAGAATTACATATTTTGTAGGATTATTTGGTAATTCTTTAGAAAATAGCAGATAACATTATGGAATAGCCCAATGAATGCTTTGAAGTAGCACTTACTATCTCAAATTATAATAGACAAAATGCCTTTCCCTATTTATCTGGAGATTAAAAATTAGAAACAAACTGATATTCATAAAGTATATCATATGTCAGGGCACCTAGGTGGCTCAGTGGGTTAAACGTCCGACTCTTGGTTTCGGCTCAGGTTATGATCTCACTCTTTCGTGGGTTGAATCCCTGCATCAGGCTCTGTACTGGCAGTGTGGAACCTGTTTGGGATTCTCTCTGTCTTTCTCTCTCCCTCCCTTTCAGCCCCTCCCCCACTCACACTGTCGCTTTCTCTCTCAAGATAAATAAATACACTTTAAAAAACAGTATATCAAATGTAACTGACATTGACATAGGCATTGATTCTGTTTTCCAAACCATATTTTTATGATTCATAGGTAGACTTTGGCAGTCCTTTTTAACACACATTTACTCCTGAATGTAATGTTACTTGAAAGTGTAATTATAATGAGTTTTGTTATAGTATGCTTCTTTCCTCTAAAAAAGAACATGGTTCCCTGTAGGGAAATTCAGGTAATTTGCAGCCACCATAATCTCCACTACACTGAAATGTTAAATGCTTGGCTTTTCTCCATGCATTTGCCTTTCTCTTCTCTACAACTACTATCTCCTACTCTTTTAATTCAATGCCGAGCACTTGAATGATGTTTTCTTTTCTCCTTCGACTCTTGGACTTCAGGATTAAGCTACGGTCAGAATGGTCCCTCTGAGACATCTCTTTATTTCCCTCTTCTCATCCTGATCAATTCATGAGTCATTTTCAGTTGGTGTGCCCTTTTCATTGCCTGTTACTAATATTTCATATATATCGCATTTTAAGGACTACCAATAGAGACTTACTTAAAATGGCAGCAAATTCCAGTTGAAATGTGTTGATTTTATTGAGTTTTACAGAGTCATATATATGAAAGGTCATCCAGTTCATGTAAATCATTTATGCCTGATGGCAGTCGGTGCTTTCCTTACAGATTATTTCAACCAAGCCTCTTAGTAAGTTAGTCTTCTGATAATATGAAAAATGCAAGACGTAAGAAATAGGATGTAGACAATTATGGATTCAGATATTGCCTTCCCTCAAGGTAGCCTGTAGCCCAATAAAGCAGTCAATACCATCATGCCCACAGCATACAGTTATGGAAACTGAGGCACCTAGAGTTCAGAAAACTGACCCATGACGGTGTTAATAAGTAAGAAGGTAAAGGATTAGAACCCAAAAGAGTCTAACTTCACATGCTTCTCTCCTAACAGCGAGGCTACACTCCTTTGGTACATGAATTGTAGAAATATTCAAAATGGAAATACCTAAATATACATTCCCACTTGGAGATGTGTATACATATACATACATACATACACACACACATACATACATACATATACACCGAAAGTTTCACTGGGCTTTGAGCTACTTATGTCATTATTTTCCTTATGTGTCAGAGGCCTGACCCTGTTTCTCTGGCCAACACTTCTCAGCCCGGGTGCCCAGACTTCTGACCTCACCTAAGCTGATCTCTGTAATAATAGATGAGTTCCTCCAACTCTCTATGCTTCAACTCCCTTACCTGTTAAATGAGCAGATAATTGCAGTGACCCAGGGGGTTTAGTGAGGGTTTTGATTGTGTTAATATCCAGGAAGTCACAGGAGAAGGTCTGCAAGTGGTGTTCAGTAAATTTCAGCTAGTATGTTATTTATGTAACTGAGTAATCAACTTCTTTAAAAATAACTCCATTTCTTATAAAATATATTTGATTAATGCACAGAGTCCAGTGAAAAGAGTAAAAGTGGAACAACAAAATCCCCTGACTTTTATTTTTTGTTTTACTTTATACTTCTTTTTATTGCCTTGATGTTTGAACTAAATGCTTTCAACATATTTCTTTCATTTTAAGAACGACTGCAATGGTTTCTACCACTTTTACATCTTTCAGATACTGTTTCATCTTCAAAGTCATTCACAAATTTCAATGTGCTTGGCTGCAGCTCTTATGTGATGGGAGGGCACAGGGCTTGGTATTAAAGTTGTGGGTTTGTCTCCACCCCAACCTGATAGCTCCATTCACTGTATGAACATTTGGTTCTCTGAGCCTCAGTATTTTCTTACCTGTGAGGCAGGAATAATTATTCCTGTCCTGGTGATATTCAAGGTGAAACCTCTTCACTTTTTCACCAACCCTTTGCATGTTGTTGCTAATTCTGTCTCCCAGAATCTCATAACTATTTCTAACATGCGTAGGGTAATCACAGCTGCTCATGGTCCCCTTATGTAACATACAAGAATCTGAACTTGTGTGCCAGTGTGACATTATTAGTAATTATAATATTAATATCATTTAGAACTCTTTTTCTTGCAAGTTATGGAAAACTCAGTTCAAGCAGGCTTAACAAATGGGCATTAAGTGGCTCATGTAAATAAAAAATCAGATGTAGACTCAAGGCTATGAGACGAGGTTTCCAGGACCCAATTTCTTTTCACCTCTAAGTTCTCCATTCTCAAGCACTATGTGGTGAACAAAGAACTACCAGCAGTAAAAATGAAAGTTTGAGTTCAAGGCCTACTTTCCATTAGCCTAAATGAGGTCACATAGTCAATTCTGAGCAGCTAACACTGCAAAAGGAATGTGGAACTGTGTCCAGGAGTAGTCAATCCAGGTGGAGAAAATCCTAAACAAAGCACAAAGACTTGTAGTAGCCAAAAGACTGGTTTCCACAAGGAAACCTTGAGTTCTGTTATAAAAGGAAGTATGAGTGTACTCTGAAAGATAAACATAGCAGATGTAGAGTTGCATGACACAGGCTGGCAAATGTGAGTTGAAATGAGCCGAATATTTCTACCTATGTTCCAAATGGCTCTTTAAATTGGCCACCATACTCATATTTCAGGGCTAGACACAACCCTTGAGGACAAACTACTAGTGAATTAGATTAAGCCCATTGTACTTCCTTCCTTCACTTAAGGCCCCATGCCTCCCACTCTCGCCTTTCTTGCCCTTCCATCTTTGTTTTCTTTCCCTAGTTCCTCACATCCCCTCCTCCTGAATGGTGATGACTTTGAAGTCCTCTGATTTCCCAAAGTAGGCTCTCTACCCAGCGCTCAGTTCTACCTCCTCTCCCCTTGATTCTGGTACCCCAGTAGCTTCAAAATATTCCTCTACTAGACCTGGCCCCATACTCTGCAAGGCCAACACATACCATCCAATTTAAACACCTGTAACAGACTCCCTGGCACACCTTCCTTAATCTATCAAAAATTCCTAACTGGCTAGCTACTCCGTTGCTGTGCTGTCTTCTAGTGTTCTTGGCTATATATAAAGTGGATACCACTGAGCTCAGTTCAGAAAGATTCTGTAGGGAAAGGACAATTTCTATTTTTATATACATCAATTTTCTTTTTAGCGACTGTCCTTATTGCAAATACCCTCAATCCTCTCATCGACTTTAGTACACCTCTGTGGTGACAAATTTCCTCTCCTTTTTCTAAGATGCATCCTAAAATATTCTTCAATGGTCATTGCATGTCTTATATCAGACCAGCTAGAACACAAAATGAAGAAGAGAATTGGGTCTCATTTGAGGAGGGGGGAGCATTTTATTTGTTTTTATTTAATAAGAAAAATTCCAGAGAAAGAACAAGCGTTGCTTCACTTTTACCAGCCATACTTAGGCATTTGGAAAAAAGTCTATAAAATATTTATTGTTTACACATCACATTAATTTTTGTATTATTTTAATAATATTCTGTAACTAGAAAACAATTGCCTACACAGTGAAGTAGATGTTGGGGGCTGAGATACTCATGGATTTATGAGGAAGGGCCTGTTTGGTCCGATGACACTTTGGATGGACATCATGAACATGATAGCCTGACATTTTATGGAGCACTTTCATGGGCTTTGTGTTCTTTAAACAGTACTTAACAAACATCAAACACTTACAACTTGTAAAAAGTTATTAAAAAAGGAAAACACTCAGAGACATAAACCTTACTCTCAAAGGGCTTACATTCTAAGTGAGAAAGTAAGATATTCAGGTGAATTGGTATTACAAGGGTCAAGGTCCCCTTTTTCAGTAGCAGGAGTAAAGAGGGAGCATCACCAGGCTAAGTCAGTCCGCCACTGCGGTCTCTGACCTTCATTCTTAGATGATTCCTCCCTTTTTCTTTTGATCTCTCTATTTTATAATCTTTAGCATTTTCCCATAAGCTTTTATCAAACATATATGGCTTCAGTGGGGCTTAGATCTTTCATCACATTCCTTATCTACAAATCAAGTAAATATCAAAATTATGTAAATCCCCCATAGCAACCAAATAGAAGATTGCAATCAAATAAGTATCTGAATCTTATCACTAAATTGATGTGGAAACACAAAGGGCTTTGAAGCTGAATCCTGGAACAGCTCCAGCTGCAGAACATTATTGCTTTAGCAGAGAACCCAGACTATTGCTCTAACTCTAAACGAACCAGTTAATTTTTTCGTTTGTTTAACCAGCACCTACTTTGTGCCTGCCATTATTTGAAGGATACAGTGGTATCTTTTAGATATAGTATCTTTTAGTGCTTTTTTGGAGCTTATGTCCTAGAGGGGGAGACAAACAATAAATAAACAGATGTAATAAAACAGCAGATAATGTTGAGGGCTATGGGAGAAGGAGGTAATTTGAGGGAATATGAAGTGATGGATGTAGTAAGTCGATAAAGTGGCCAAAATCTTTTAAAATGTAGCATTTGAGGAGAAATCTGCATAAAGCAAAAGAGTGGCACAGGAATGTCTCTGGAAAAACTCACCTGCCAAATGAGCATATATATATAAAAATGTAGCTCAGTATTCATGAAAAATTAATATAATAATTATATATATTAGCCCAATTATTTGACATATAGATGAAGTCCTATTCTTTAAGAAAAGGAAAAATTTTTGACCTTTGGCATTGTTTGAATTTTTCCAAGAATCAAGGGCAAGAAGCTTTAGCCGCCATATGCTCCTTGTCAAATGCTGCTGAGTCTTAAGCTTGCTTCTGGTCAGATAAAGTAGTTCTCTAGGTAACCCATTTAATCTTCTCAAAAGCCTTCAAACCTAGCTGCTATCTTTCCCATCTTTAAAGATCAGTAGATCAAGGCAAAGAGAAGCTAAGTCACTTGCCCAAGGTCATCAGCTAAGGAGTAGTGAGGTCTAACAACATGCAACTTCTACTATAAATGGCTTGCCATTCTTATTTATCCTGAGAACTTATTGAGCAATTACTGGGCTGTGTCATATTCTGAATACAATGAACACTATTCCTTCATCAAATTATGTTCAATCTATGTGTAAAGACAAAACCAACATACCTCCAAAACACTACAGAAGTGTGAGATGGTATTCTATTGGCACATATGGTGAAGTAGTGTAAAATTAAAAAAGAAGAGTGGGTTGGTGCGAATATGAGCTAGATATGGCTTGGGGCTAAACCTTATTTTGGATCTAACCTTATTTGTATCTAACCTTATCTTGGATCTAACCTTATTTTTATTTTTTCTACCTCTGTTCATATAAGAAGCTGTTGCAGAAACTGGGATAGTTAGCCTGGAGAAGAAAAGACTCAGGGGGGATTTGATGACTGTCTACAAATATTTGAAGAACTGTCATGTGGAAAAGAAATTAGATTTGTTCTATATCTCCCTAGGGGTGCAAGTGATGGAAAGAAATCACCACAATATAAGAAAGGACTTTTAAACAAAATAAGGAAAACTCTGGAGCTCTAAAGATGGAATGGGCTCTTTGAGAGATGAGTACTCTGATCAACTAGGCAAGGCAGCCTCTTCAATGACCTCTTGTACAAGGGAATCAAGAGAAAGATGGATGGATATCTGGGTGGATGGATGGATGGATGGATGGATAAATGGATGAATGATTGGATGGATGATGGATGGATGGGTGGATGGATGGATGACATGAATTTTAAGATTTCTGCTAAGGCTGAGAATATATGATTATCAGAGATAAATGAAATTTCGATTAATACTGAACTGCTTGTGAAGTTCATACCTCCTTTAGAAAATGTTTTCTGCTTTTAAAATTTTGGAAATCATATCTACAACTCCACATGTTACTTCCAGTTCTTAATTGATAATAAATAATCCTCTCAAGATGTACTTTATTTCTTGTTTGCTCTTTCTAGGTCTCCAGCCATTCACCAACTATAGCTTCACACTTACAGCTTGTACACCGGCTGGATGCACTTCAAGCAAGCCTTTTCTAGGTCAGACACTGCAGGCAGCCCCTGAAGGTAATTAAAAAATATCCATGATTTGGGAGGAGAAGTTTTCATATGGCATTTTGAAGTGAATTCTATAAACCCTTTCATGTAAAACAAAGAAGGAATAAAGTCGATATATATATATATATATATATATATATATATATATATAAACCCTTTCATGTAAAACAAAGAAGGAATAAAATTGTATTCTAGTCTGCCATTCTTCAGGTTTGGTTCAACTATAAGCCACCCAACACAAATTTTGCTTTCACTTCTTTAAACCTCTTCAGTTTACTTTTCTGTGATAAAAATTATTATACACTTTGATATAAAATTTCTCAAAAAAAATCAAAAATCAAACATCTCTGGAATGCCAGTTATATGACAAGTACATGCTCACTGCTGGAGCTGACTTAAATATTCACTATCATGAACTTGTCATCAAGTTGAAGACACAGTACAATTTCCCAAACTTACATAAAGACAGAGAATCTGAAAAGTGATGTTAAGAAAAAGCAAGTGTTCAATAATATTGTAATAACGTATGGTGACGGATGGTGACTGCACTTACCATTAAGTAATGTGCAGAATTGCCAAATCAATATGTTTTACATATGAAACTAATATAACATTGCATGTTTTTGTTGTTGTTTTTTAAATGTTTGTTTTTGGGAGAGAGAGGGAGAGAGAGAGAGAGAGAGAGAGAGAGATTGAGCAAACAGAGTAGGGGCAGAGAGAGAGGGAGACAGAAGATCCAAAGCAGGCTCTGCACTGAGAGGAGACAGCCCAGTCCAGGGCTTGAACTCATGAACCATGAAATCATGACCTGAGCCAAAGTCAGACGCTTAACCCACTGAGCCACCCAGGTACCCCAACATTGTATGTTAACGGTACTTCAATTGAAAAATGAACAGAATACTCAGGATAATCTGAACAAGGAAAGATTATAACTCATCATGAAAATCAAAAACATTTTGTGGTGCGAGAGTGAGTTCTGAGATGGACCATGAAGAACAAAGATTTTAACAAATTCACAGTAGAGGAGAGGAAGAACCAAACACAGACTGAGAACATGTAAAGTGGGGCCATCACCTTGGAAGGCAAATTGGCAATGTCTATTAAATTTAAAATGTTAATTTTCCATGACACAGCAGTTTCACATTCATTGTCTATGTCAGAAAATCACACTTTCAACAAATGCATAAGGAGACACGTACCAGGATGTTTATTGAAGCATTTTTGTTTGTTTATTTAATGGAAAACAGTTGGAAGTAATTTAAATGTCTATGAGTAGGGGAATTGCTAAATAAATTCAGGTATAGTCACATTATGAAACTCCATGCCTCATTTTAAAAGAATGAGACAATCTAACCATATAAAGAGGAAATTAAAGCTGCAATAGTGCACGGTATCTTTTATGTATAAAAATGTTTAGGCAATAATATTCATTTCTATAGGTAAATGAAAATATAGAAAAAATTCTGGAAGCATACGTACTTAACAACGGTTACCAATGGGTTGGGAACTGGAGTGGGTGTTATCATGTACTTTTAGAAGAAAGATAACCTCAGAAGCTTGGGTTAGTGATCAACTAATTATTTCGTTCATCTTTATTGTCTGCCTGTTTTCAATGTGGGGGAAACAGAGGCATGCATGAGTTTATAAACAGAAATATAATGTTAATTACCATTGGAGAGTCCTGAACTGCTTGTCCATTACTCTTCTAATGAAAGGGATTGTTGTACCTCAGAATATTAGACCTGAACTTCCTACCAGTAAATGGGGAATAAAATGGAAAATTCCACATATGGGGCATATGGCTCCTCACCAGGATTTCACTAATGATGTTTTCTATATAAAGAATGTTTCATGTCAAAAAGCTTAGTGTTCCTTTGAAAGGAAGAAACCAGCAGTGGATTTTTTGGAAAGGTAAACTATCAAATGGATACTTTGATGATAATGGATAATTTCTAAAGGATCTATCAACCATTTTTGGCTGCAACTCAAACCTGGTAAAATAACAGGGTCTCTTGCTTCAGTGTACTCATCAAATCCGTATATTTAAATTCTTAGAAAATATGCATCTATTTTCCCACCTTTCCCCCCAAAAAATTATTTAAAGAGCTCAGATTTCATGACTGAAAAAATTACATTCAACCACACACGGGAGTGTGAGATGGAAATGTTTTACTTGATTTCTTTTTTTTAACTTTATGCACCTTTCCTTTAACACAAATAACTGTGCAAAGGAATAATAAACGAAATGGGCTTTCCCCTGCAGAACAAACTTGGATTTAGAATCCATTTTCTGGCGGTGTAAGTGCCATTTGTGAATAACCTATATGTGACATAAATGTAGTCTGAGTACTTAACTTGGGGGTTGGAAGAGAACAAATCAGGACTCACATTAAGTTCTGTTGTACTGTAAAGTGGAAATAAACATGTTATATCCCATTACATTAATAATCTAAGCATAACTAATTATAAAATGCCTGAGTAAATCAGACATAGTTTGAAGGTCTCACACTTGAGTGTCCTAAGTGAATATGGAGAGAATTAAAAGAAACATCGTTTCATAGCCACCCTGAGCTCCTCTTACTTCTCTCATTTTCAATCCAGGGGAAAAAAGTTAATGTATATTACTACCCCATTGATAAGTTGGACATAATTCTCTACAATTTTATCCTCATAGAAAATTGTGTACCTTTAGTCAAATAGGAAGAGTTCAAATTGGATTTTTGTTCCATCTTTTTAGAATTGCTGCCATACCAGCCAACTCTAGTTAATTTTACAGTTCAATCATGCAAAATTGCAGGCGTGTTTACCTCTAGCATTGATAACGTGGAAAGGAAAAAGGAAAAGAAGATGAATCTTTCTCAGTCACATTCCATATCTCTCTTCCTCTCACCTTTTTTTAACTGTTAGATTCTTCCTCTATTCTTCATACTTGTAACTACACGGTCTCCCTTGGAATCCTCAAGTACAATCTCCCAAAGTATACAGCTCTCACAAAGCCTGCACTCATTCAAGGCCTGTGTACCCACCAGTCTATAGATGTTTTTATTAGGTGTTTTGAAAATACTTCAGCCTCAGTATTCAACTCTTAAAAACTCTCTCCTCACTTCCTAACTTACTTTTCTTTCTTTTTTTCCTCCTTCAGGTATAATCATCCACCTCATCACCTAACCCCCAAAATGGGCCTTCTTGATGTTTCTCTCTGTTTTTTTTTGTTTGTTTTTTTTTTTAGGTTTTAATATGTAGTTCTTCATAAAATCTTAGTAATTTTAAATCTTAAGGATTTTTTTTTCAACCTTTATTTATTTTTGGGACAGAGAGAGACAGAGCATGAACGGGGGAGGGGCAGAGAGAGATGGAGACACAGAATCGGAAACAGGCTCCAGGCTCTGAGCCATCAACCCAGAGCCCGACGCGGGGCTCGAACTCACGGACCGCGAGATCGTGACCTGGCTGAAGTCGGACGCTTAACCGACTGCGCCACCCAGGCGCCCCTAAATCTTAAGGATTTTTTAAAAATGCTTTCTTCCTTTCCGTCCCTTCTGGTGTTGCCTTAGTTCAGACTCCTATAACTTTTCGTAATTTAGTCTTCCTGCCTCTAGTGATTTCTCTTCTTCCTCATATTCCCATTCCAATTCTTTCCTCCCTTGTGCCAAGTCACCTCCATAAAATCCCATTTCCTTCCAGGAAAAAAAAAATCCACATCTTCTTAGTAAAGCAAAATAGACCCCTCAAACTTTAAACTCTGCCAGTCTGTTGAATCTTTCTGTCTTCCTCACGTGCCCTCCAGTGTACCAGTCATGCTGAAGTACCTGGAATTCTACCATACTTACCCCTATTTCAAAGACTTTGTGTGGCTTTCCCACAGTTTTGATTTCTTTCCCTACATTCTCACTAACTCACCTAACTCCCAGTTTTTCAAACTTGGGTTCACATCTCTCCCCTTCTAGAATTCTCCTGCTTCCCCTCTATCCCCATATTACTCCCAGTCTGTGTTGATACCTTTCCTAAGTGCTCTAAAGCACTAAGTTTCCTTTTCTTACAGCACTCAGCAAACTGGATTATAAATTTTTATTTGTTCATTTTTATTCACCACAATACTATGGGGTCCTTGAAGGGTAAAGACTATTTGTCTTTACCCCCACATCCACAGTGCCCAACACGGAAAGTGACACAAAATTGAGTGGAATGTTGGACGAATAAATTAACAATTAATAATAATCTAAAAGTCAAGGCCTCCATGACATAAGCCGATACAGAACAGGGTCCCTTCACTAGTTTCCAAAGGAAAGTCAATCCACAATAAATGTTGGGATTTTTGAATTGGAATCAAGATCTGTAGAGAAATAAGCAGGTAATATTGCATGGCACTCAAAACAAATTTAAAACAAATCTAGTAGACATGTCCCTTTTCTGGTAGCTATTATTGCAAAAGATCTACCAAGATTTCCTTCTGACCTTTTCTTCTCATACCTCTCGTGTAGTTTACCTGCCCCCCACCTGCCTTCTAGATGATTTCTCTCATGACCACCCATTTCCTTCCCTTGAGTTTTCTCAATTCTGTCCTTCTATTATATACGATAGGTTTTTTTCTGATGCCACCTGAGACTCATGCTCAGAGAGAAAGGCAGATTCTCTACTTGGGATTCATAAGACATTTCACCAAAAGTGGGTCTTATTCTATCAAAGATTTCTGGCAACTGCTAAGATAATCATGTCCCCGTGCCATTATACAAATAAAACCATAGTACTTAGTCTTTTTTACACATTTCTGTTTCCTCTTATAAATCAAATCAATGGACACAGAATTATTACCAACATGACCAGAGCTTTCACCAACTTGTATAAATATCAAACTCAATTTTTATTTAAAACATGAGGCAAACCCAAGATTTTGATTCATGTTATTTCATTAACTCTATATCCACAGGATGTATTTACTGATTCAAAGTGGAAACTAAGCAATAGACTTTCTAGCACCTTGGTGATTTTGTATACACCCTCCAAGGTGAAAAATATGGGACTCCAGCAAGCAGATTATGAAGTAAAACTTATACTTTATCTCTTAAATCAACAAACTAATATCATCTTTGAGTCAGAACATTAGATGATTGATTCATCTACCAACTGTTGGCAGAGAAACCCAGACATAACTGTATACTATGATTGGTGTATTTATCCAAGTATCTAAGAGTAAACTTTCAGAACAAAATGAACACTTTCTTCTCAGGAATAAGTTGTTCCTTAGAAAATTAGCAAGTTTGAGCCATTTAAAAATGTATCCTGTTTCTTTCAGGATGTTGTTAAATAAATTGCCTTTGAATGTCCTGGAAATTTTTCTTTTAAAAGTGTTGAAATCTTATCCCTTGCTGCATAACTTACACCAGAGATACAATCAACCAAACACTATTGATTACAGGGAACCTAATATTGCATGAGTTTTTAAAAGCTGAAGAAGAGAGTTACAGTGTCTACTCAGAGCATACCTAGATGACAACACGAAATGGTAGGATTGATCTTCCTCATTGCCTAGGTTCTCCGTCAATATGTTTGTACATCTGTAAGAGTGCTTGAATGTTTGACCTTGAATAACAGTTGTTTGTGTGTATATTTTAACTTTTATGCAGAAGAGGAAATTCCTTATAGGAACAAGCCAGAGCTTACTCATGTTTATATTTCTAGAACTAGAACTGCCCATAGTGCTTACCATAGTAATTTGCAGGATGTGTTTGCAATAAATTCATTTATTCAATATCAGTTAGGCATTGTGCTATCTATCCCTAAAGATACATTGACAAAAATACATAGAAGATTCCTGCCCTCATGAAGCTAACTTTATATTGAAGCAGGAGAAAGAAGTCGACCATGCAGTGTTAACAACATAGAAATAATGATAATATCAAGAAAAAAAAGATTATTGTGTTATAAGTGCTAAGAGGAAGTAGAAAAAGACATAGGATAGAGAAAAACTAGGTTATGATCACTCTAGAAAATGTTACAGTTATAATTAGAGAAGGTTGGTCAAATAAGATCTCCCTGATATGATTATAGTCACACAGGCCACTGAACTAAGAGGATAAATTGCAAAATTGTCATGTTGTCATGAATAAAAGTGTTCCAGGCAGAAGGAATGGAAGTGCAAATCTCAGAGGTGACGAAGAACAGGAAACATTCTGAGGATAGAAGGAGTCTCTTGTGGTTGGAGCCAGGTAGGCCAGAGCCAGAAAAAATGCAGGACTATACAGATTATCATAAGGAATTGGAATTGTGTGACTAATTTCAAAAGGGCTGTATATTTTACAAAGATTACAATAACTTATGTGCAGACTTTCTACACTTTGCAAACATTATGATGAAATAGAGAAGGGAAAGTTTTGAAACAGAGTCCAGTTAAGAGGCTGTGATAGAAGTTCATGACAGAGAAAAACATAGCTTGGATCAGAAGAGGTGGACATAAAGGTAGAGAGAACTATGTATATTCAGGGTAGAACCTGTGGGATTTGATGACACATTACACTTGGGGGTGAAAACAGTGAGAGCCTCAAGAATAACATTTTGTGGGTTTTGACCAAGAAAATGGTCCAAATTGGGAGAAGAATAGATTATAACAGAAAAACCAAGAGTTCTGTTTTTGGATGTTTTAAGTCTTTCATACTTAGTTAGTCATCCAAATGGAAGTGTCAAGTTGACGGTTGGGTTCATGAGTTTGAAGCCAAGATATAATTTCAGTCTAGAGATCCATATTTGGGAATGTTCGACGTAGAGATGGTATTTAAAACTGAGACTAAATGAAGATCCCCTAGAAAGAAGGAGTAAGAAGAGGGACGAATAAGGGAGAGGAGAGAGCCTAGGTCTCTGAAGCACCACATAATTTTGAGTTCCAGTAGGGAAAGAGGAGCCAGTAAATGAGGAAAAGGATGAAAAAGAGCATAGCACATGGTGTCAGAGAGGCAAAGGCAAAGTATGTTATTCGCTGAATTTAAAAATTCAGGTAAATACTGTATTGTGATTACTTCTACATATTCCACATAAGTAGGTATCAAAGTTTAAAATTCCTGGATAGTCTTTGAGGCCCCTCGGTGGCTCAGTCGGTTGAGTGTCCCACTTCGACTCAGGTCACTACCTCGCAGTCTGTGAGTTCTAGCCCCACGTTGGGCTCTGTGCTGACAGCTCAGAGCCTGGAGCCTGCTTCGGATTCTGTGTCTCCCTCTCTCCCTCCCTCACTCATTCTCTATCTCTCTCTCTGTCAAAAATAAATAAACATTAAAAAAGTAAAATAAAAATAAAATTCCTGGATAGTCTCTCAGGTCTTGATTAAAGTCAGAGTAACAGCCAAGATAGAGAAATTTTCTACCACTTAATTGTCTGGCATTCACTTTCTAAAGGCAATTCACAAATGAAATAATCAAAGCATTGACAAATATATTTATACCCAATTGTCTATTTTACCTCAAAAGTATGGAAACTGTATTTTTTTGCTTTACCATGAAATTTTCTATCAACAAAATAAAATTATCATAGTATGTGAGGTGATGGTGTGACTTTTGATAAGGTGTATATTTTACTCTAACAATAAAACCTCATTGTGTTATTTTTTCCAGGAGTTTGGGTGACACCTCGACACATTATCATCAATTCTACGACAGTGGAATTATATTGGAGTCCGCCAGAAAAGCCCAATGGCCTCATTTCTCAATATCAATTGAGTCGTAATGGAACCTTGGTTTTCCTGGGTGGCAATGAGGAGCAGAATTTCACTGATAAAAACCTGGAACCCAACAGCAGGTAAACTCAAAGAAAACCTTACCAATCATATAGTTAGAATTTTACATTTTTCAGGGTTGAAAAGTGTGCATCTTTAAATGAAACAATATTTTTGAGAGAGCGGGGAGGCACAAGTGAGTGAGGGGCAGAGAGAGAGAGAGGATCCCAGGAGGTGCAGAGAGAGAGACAGAGAGAGAGAGAGACAGAGAGAGAGAGAGAGAAGCAGTGCTCACTCAAAGCTGGTTCATGTTTTACCCACAGCAAGGCTTGTGCTCACCCAAAGCAAGGCTGGAGCTCACCTAAACTGGTACCCAAACTCACCTGACGTGGGACTTGAGCTCACGAACTGTGAGATCATGACCTGAGACAAAGTCAGATGCTTAAAGACTGAGCCACCAAGGCACCGTCTAAATGGAACAATATTAAATTAATAGGTTAACTAATCTCCTCTTTCATTAGCCATTTCATAGCTGATGAGATCTTTTAATTCATTTCAGATGTTGAAGACTCAAGTGCTAACTCATTACTTTAGCCTTCAGAGTACATGACATTTTTAATTTATTTTTTCAAGTTTATTTATTTTTGAGAAAGAGAAGGGAGTGGGGAGAGGCACAGAGAGAATCCCAAGCAGTCACCACACAACACAGAGCCCGATGCGGGGCTCAAACTCACAAACTGTGAGATCATAACATGAGCCAAAATCAAGAGTGGGGCACTTAACTGACTGAGCCACCCAGGTGGCTCATGACATTTTAAAAAAATGTAAGTAGTCTTCTGTTTGACAGAAGAGCATGAGGATTTTTAAGTATATAAAATACACAAAGTATTAAGCTTTAGAAATTATCAAATTATCTTCAAAAACATGCATTCTTAAACCAGCAGTAAAAGAGATCTAAGGAGTTTTGTTTGACATCAACTACCTTTTCTTCTAGCATAATGTTTTCTCTGCTTGCTACACTATATATAGGTAGGGTGATTTTAGGGGAAAAAGTTCCACATATTTGCAATTCATTCCCATTCATTTCTCAGCAAAGACAAAATATATCTTCGATCAACAGATGTTTTATTGCAGAGAGTAGAGATCAATTCAGTTTTATTGTGGAGAGTAGCAGATCAATTTAGAAACATCTTCCTCTGAACATATTTCCCTGAACGCCAACCCATTTAAAAATGGGAAAGATTCATTTGAATCCTCCACAATCTAGTGGCACACTCCAGGACTTTCCTGAAATCTTTATGAAAAGTTATTGATTACTAGAGGGTTAGGAATAAAGTGAGAAGGACAGAAATAAGGCAGTCTGGAGAGAATGATGCATGTTCTGAAAAAACTATCAAGTCAATAGTGAAGGTTCTGGACAAGGAGCAGAGAATTTGCATTTTGTCGTTAACTGTCAACCAAACAATGGAGAGAAAAGCCAGAAATCATCGTTCGCATCTCTTATGCATTGCCTATCACAATCCTTTCTTTTTAATATAGATACATTTATAAACTGGAAGCTGCAAATGGGGGTGGCAGCAGCCCTAGTGGTGATTACATTGTACAAACACCTGTATTCACACCAGAGGAAATCCAGCCTCCGTGCAATAGCACAGTAATCGGGCCTTATTCCATATTTGTAGCTTGGACTCCACCAGGTAAGTAAATAAAACCTGTGTGTGTGTGTGTGTGTGTGTGTGTGTGTGTGTGTGTGTATGTGTGTGTGCATGTGTATACGTAAAACATTTCAGAGAAAGTTCATTTGAGATAAGGATGGAAATGTCTGAATTTAGTAAATGAGAAGGAAATAATCTGTCTCCTGGGTAAATATAAACAGAATAATCTAAACAACATTGCTGAGTCTATACATATGTACGTATATGCATACATACATATAGATGCAGATGTAGATATGTAGATAAAGATACCTAGATACCTAGATATATACTTTTCTATCAAAGTAATACTTTCTTTCAAGTACTCAAATCTGTCTCCTTATTTAAATGTATATCCAGGGTAAGTTGTATAGGCCTGAATGACCTAAACAATCATTCTACAGGACTTCCTAGATTGGATCATTGATGTTATATGATCTGGTCTTTATTATAGCAGTGAATAAGGAATTCAGAAAGACAACAGTCTACTCTATCCATGTCCCTCAGGTTTTGACCAATTATGGTAGCTGAGTTTTGCCTCTCTGAGCTGTATAGCCTCCATTGTGCCATTTAGTCACTAGCGACTTGCTTTTGTGGTTTAGTGTGTTATCATATTTTGACGTAAGCATCATCTTCCGGTACAAATCTGATTGCATTACTGTGAAGTAAGGATTAAAGTGAAATCTCTTTGACCTGTCTTTAAACATAAGGAACATAGGGAAATTTTGTTTAAGTACAATGTGAAATGCATTAAAGTGTTAAATTCACTTCAAAATATGTGATTTATGTTTAATATCTAATCATTAGATAAAATTGACACAAATTTCTATTGTCTCCATCAGAATAACATACACTGAAAATAATTGGTTAACAGCCATGTTGACCGTCGGTAGGTCCATTCCATAAAATAATTAGCATTTTTCATTTACTTGAACAATTATCTCTGTCAAAACAAAAGAGTTAAGCTGGCATTTGGAAGAAAAGCTTCCAAATTCATTCTATGTGGCCAGCATTACCCTGATACTAAAACAAGATAAAGGCACCACAAAAAAGATAACTGCAGGTCAATATCTGGTCTCATGACCAGAGATGCAAAAATCCTCAACAAAATACTAGTAAACTGAATCCAACAGTAAATTAAAAAAAATCATTCACCACAATCATGTGGGATTTATTCCTGGGTCACAAGGTTAGTTCAATATTCATAAATCAATGTGATACATAACGTCAATAAAGAAAGGATAAGAACTATATAATCATTTCAATAGATGCAGAAAAAGCATTTGGCAAAGTACAGCATCCATTCATGATAAAAACCCTCAACAAAGTAAGTTTAGAGGGAACATACCTCAACATAATAAAGGCCACATATGAAAAACCCACAGCTAACATCATCCTTAATGGAGAAAAACAGAACTTTTCCCCTAAAGTCAGGAACAAGACATGGATGTCCACTCTCACCACTTCTATTCAACATAGTACTGAAAGTCAGAAAGTTGCAGGATACAAATCAACGTACAGAAATCTGTTGCATTTCTATACACCAATAATGAAGCAGCAGAAAGAGCAATTGAGAAAACCATCTCATTTGCAATTTCACCAAAAATAATAAGATACCTAGGAATCAATCTAACCAAAGAGGTGAACGACCTGTATTCTGAAAACTATAAAACACTGATGAAAGAAATGGAAAACAATATAAAGAAATGGAAAAACATTCCATGCTCATGGATCGGAAAAATAATATTGTTAAAATGTCTATATTACCCAAAGTAATCAATACATTCAATGCAATCCCTATTGAAATACCAACAACATTTTTCACAGAACTAAAAGAAACAATCCTAAAATTTGCATGGAACTACAAAAGACTCTGAATAGCCAAAGCAATTTTGAAAAAAAGAAAGATAGAAAAGCAGAGGCATCACAATTTCACTTTGTTATATTGGAAAGCTGTAGTAATCAAAACAGTATGGTACTAGCACATAGATCAATAGGACAGGATAGAAAACCCAAGAAAAAAAAACACAATTACATGGTCAATTAATCTTCAACAAAGAAATGGTGTTGGGAAACAAATGGTGTTGGGAAAACTGGACAGTAACATGCAAAAGAATTAAACTGGACCACTTTCTCACACCATATACAAAAATAAATTCAAAATGGATTAAAGACCTAAACATGAGCCCTAATATCATAAATATCTTAGAAGAGAGCACAGGCAGTAATTTGTCTGACATCAGCTGTAGCAACTTTTTTCTAGATAGGTCCCCTGAGGCGAGGGAAACAAAAGCAAAAATAAACTATTGAGACTTCATCAAAACAAAAAGCTTCTACACAGCAAAGAAAACAAACAAAACTAAAAGGCAACCTGTAGAATGGGAGAAGATATTTGCAAAGGGCATATTCAATAAAAGGTTAGTATCCAGAATATATAAAGAACTTATAAAACTCAACACCCAAAAAACAATCCAATTTTAAAAATGGGCAGAAGATATGAACAGACATGTCTCCAAAGAAGACACACAGATGGCCAACAGACACATGAAAAGATGCTTATCAACACTTATCATCAGTGAAATGCAAGTCAAAACTACAATGCAGTTATCACCTCACACGTCAGAATAGCTAAAATGAAAAACACAAGAAACAACAGTTGTTGGCGCAGGTGTGGAGAAAGGCGAACCTCTTGCACTGTTGGTGGGAATGCAAACTGGTGCAGCCACTGTGGAAAACAGTTATGGAGGTTCCTCGAAAGTTAAAAATAGAACTACCCTAAGATCCAGCAATTGCATTATCCGGTATTCAACCAAAGAATAGTACATCACTAATTCAAAGGAATATATGCACCCCTATGTTTGTAGCAGCATTATTTACAATAACCAAGATATGGGAGCAGCCCAAATGCCCATCAGTCCATCAATTGATGAATGGATAAAGAATGAATGTATATATATTGTCCATCCATAAAAAAAGAATAAAATCTTACCATTTGCAATGACATGGATGGAACTGAAGAGTATAATGCTAAGTGAAATGCCAGTCAAAGAAAGACAAATACCATATGATCTCACTCAGATGTAGAATTTAAGAAACAAAACAAATGAGCCAAGGCAGGAATGGGAGTGGGGGTGGAGAGAGAGAGAGAGAGAGAGAGAGAGAAACCAAGAAACAGACTCTACTATAGAGAACAAACTGATGGTGACCAGAGGGGGAGGTGGTGGGGGACGGGTTAAATAGGTGATGTGGATTTGTTTTTTTTTTTTGCAGGTTGAAATCATTTTATAAGATATAAATCTATGATTATGCAACATTTCTATTATTTTTTTCTTTTTAAGATGACTATTTTTTTTATTTTTTTATTTTATTTTTTATTTTTTAAAATTTACATCAAAATTAGCGTATAGTGAAACAATGATTTCAGGAGTAGATTCCTTAATGCCCCTTACCCATTTAGCCCATTTCCCCTCCCACAACCCCTCCAGTAACCTTCAGTTTGTTCTCCGTATTTATGAGTCTCTTCTGTTTTGTCCCCCTCCCTGTTTTTAAATTAGTTTTGTTTCCTTTTCCTTATGTTCATCTGTTTTGTCTCTTAAAGTCTTCATATGAGTGAAGTCATATGATTTTTGTCTTTCTCTGACTAATTTCACTTAGCATAATACCCTCCAGTTCCATCCACATAGTTGCAAGTGGCAAGATTTCATTCTTTTTGATGGCTGAGTAATACTCCACTGTATATATACACCACATCTTCTTTATCCATTCATCCAGCAGTGGACATTTGGACTCTTTCCATACTTTGGCTATTGTTGATAGTGCTGCTATAAACACGGGGGTGCATGTGTCCCTTCAAGACAGCACACCTGTATCCCTTGGATAAATGCCTAGTAGTGCAATTGCTGGGTCATAGGGTAGTTCTATTTTTAGTTTTTTGAGGAAGGTGATGGGGCTTAATATGAATTGTGATGAGCACTACGTGACATATGGAATTCTTTACTCATTATATCGTACACCTGAAACTAATATAACACTTTATGTTAGCTAATTGGAATTAAAATAAAAACTAAAAACAGGTAATATAGTCAAGAAAGTAACATACAGGCCTAATATATAAAACTTCATCTCTCATAAACCAAGAGGCTTCTGATGTCCTAACCTAAGATCAAAAACAAAAGGGCCTTAATTTGGTCAAATTCACAGGAGAAAATTTATCAAGAGCTTTATAAGTAAAGAAAAATGTAAGTCTCTCCAAGATATTAAATATAAATGATTCCATCCACCTTTGTTTTAAAATATAAATATACAACACATTAAATTAAACAACAGAAAGGAACAATCACGGGTGCCAGCCTGTGTCATAAAGTGCTATGCTCCTTATCTCAGTCTTAGGAACACAGATCTTCTTGAACTCTGTTCTTAGTTTTGATGGAATAAAACACATATCTTCTGCTGTGGAAAATGTACAAACTTGAATATCCCTTTACAGAATCAACGTCTCCTTGCATGGAACAGCATTGCCATCTCGCCATCTTTTAGCATATTTCTCCTTGGCATCTTTACAGTGCTGTGGTGCTGTCGCGCCATGAAGTACAATGAGGCAGAAAAGAGCCAGTCAGAGACCAGATTTAGCCTATTAACCAGAGATTTCTCGGACTCAGACCAGGGTGTTCTACAACCCAAATTCTCAAAGGACAGTAAGAGAAAGTCCAAGATGATCAGCAAAATTAATGATTTCCAAGCCATGTGATGAGGAAGTTCCATGGCTTATCAAATCTCTTGTCATTTTAACATTATTATACACATAAATTGCCATTGCTAATCTGAAGACCTTACACTCCGTAAGGACCTGAAGACAACGGGTGTGAGATGAAAGAGAAAACCGGGATTCATAGCCCAATGGTTCCACCTGTGAGCTGACTTTGCACAAGTCAGTCTTTCTCCCTGAGTCTCTGTTCTGTGCGTCTGTAAAACGGAAATAGCGATAGCACCTACACTTGGGTTGTTGCAAAGATTACAGGAGGTAATTTATATAACTGGCAGACACTGTGTAATGTTCTGTAAGTAGTGATGGTTCTTTGGGGGAAATTATTTTTGTCTTCAATTATTTATTTTGAAAATGTATTTGCTTCAGCATTTGCTAGGTTCCAAGCCCCCCGGTTTTAAAATGATAAAACTGTGCACTGCAGGATTGTGTTTGTAAATTTTTAAGACTTCTTTAGAATTTCCCTGCATTTTGTCATTTTTCCTTTGAATTCAACATCATATTTTTATGCTGAGGGTATAATGTTTGCACTCAGAAAAGAAGTGTTGTGGAATAAAACACACCTTCTGCTTTTTAAAATGTAACCTTAACTCTTGTCTACCTCAGGCTTTGTGGAAATTGTTCAGTCTAGTGCAGCCTAGGGGATATCATAGAAATGCCTCACACACTAACTCTGACCATGTAACCAATGGTTAAAAAATCTATAATATCCAGACCTGTCAATCTTTTAGTTTCAGATGCACAAAATCCATTACAGAAACCCTGTAATATATGGAAAGATTAAAATCTTAAATTAAAGTTTTTCCTGGTGCCTAGAAGGATTTTGAACTCAGTAAACAGGCAGATGATTTTGACTTGTGTATAATCTACAGTTGATTTTACTGGAAACTACCTCATGCTGTGTTTTGATTTGGATAATAAAAACATTTTTCTGTTTCTGAATAGTCACAAATATATGTCTTAAACAGAAAGAAAACAAACTTGTTATAACCAGAGGTTGTTTATTTGCTCACAATCAAGAGCTTTCTGGGTATTCACCCTACCCCCCCTGCCATTACAAATGATGACATCATAAGCGGAACTGAAAAAAATGGCTAAACATTCCATCCCTATAGTTCCCAAATCTGAATGAACATTAGAATCACACAGAAGACTTTTGCAAAGACCAATTCTCAACCCCAAGTTTACTGAATAAAAGTCTCTGGGGATGAAGTTAAGAAATCTAAATTTTTTTAAGTTCCCCTGATGATTTTGATGTGCTTCAAATTTAGTAGTCATGAATCATACACCAAGCAAAAGTGGTCAATTACAATATTTCTTTGAAAACATGAATCAAACCACTTTCTCTTGAATGTACAAACCCAAAATGGTGGTTGAGTTAACTGTTTTTTTTTTTTTACACGTATTTTGTTTTGTGGTCAGTGTGAATAGAGTGACTTTACACAGGTAAGTTGCTGGGGGAAAAAAATATCTATGCAGCTGCTTGGCAACAGAACATTACCTAGGCAATTAAGTGTGTTTTCAGCTTATAAATTATTGTTTCAATGATATCTATAAATTAAGTCTTAATACATGTTTATAAATCCTACCAGAAAAGGAAGTGAGGCCCCGGGAATGTGTGAGAATATTCAGGGGAAGTATAATTGAAACACTATTGACAAATATCATTTATATGCATAGTATCACTTGTTTATATTTTCCATTTGTTAAATTTCTAGTATATGCCAAACACTTTGATAAGCACTTTCCTTGCTTTACCTCAGTTAATACTCATGCAAACTCTGGGTGACAATATCATTATCTCCATATTAAGATAAGAAATTTGAATCTCGGGGCGCCTGGGTGGCTTAGTCCATTAACCGTCCGACTTCAGCTCAGGTCATGATCTCACGGTTCATGAGTTCGAGCCCCACATTGGGTTCTGTGCTGACAGCTCAGAGCCTGGAGCCTGCTTCAGATTCTGTGTCTCGCTTTCTGCCCTTCCTCCGCTCATGCTGTCTCACTCTCTCTCAAAAAGAAATAAACATTAAAAATTAAAAAAAAAAAGAAAGAAAGAAATTTGAATCTCAAAGAAGTGATATGATATACTCAAGGTTACACAGCAGAGCCGAGATCCAAATTCAGGTCTGTTCTCTACAACTGCCTTGTGAATGCAGTCTCTGCGTGTCTTTGGCTTAACTCTGAGATCCAAATCAAACTTTTTATTTATTACCCAACGTCTTTCAGATTTGGGATACAGCAACTCTGCTCTTTGAAATAGTAGTCCGGAGGGCCAAGAAACAGAGCTAGGTGTTGGCAAAAACCAAATGTTTTTGGCTGGAAATGTCAAGATCAGAAGAATTAATTGTGGAAATGGTGAGCCCCTAAAGGGAAAATATCTACCTGGCATTAGTTTTCTCCTGTGGCGTGAAGGAGCTGGTAACCAGAAGTCTTTGCCTAACAATCCAAAAGTCCAGGAAGAATAGACATGACTTAGCAAAGCCAGATTCCAAATGCAGAAAGATTTTAGTAAGGTGGGAGAGGGAGTCATTTCTCAAAAGTCCACAGAAAGAATATTCAAATACTATTTTAAAACCTTGGTAGACATTCTTTTACCTTCCAGTAAACCCCGGTTTCCTTTCATATCATTATTACTTGATAAGATAAATGTCAGTAGTAAGATTATCAAAATACTTCAATTGCAAGCTCTAGAAAATCAAGATTTCTACTCTTTTGTATATCATTTGTACCTCCAAATCAGATGGTGCACAAATAGCATGTCTTTATAAAATGTTTGCTGAATTCATGAAAGAACAAATAGTGAGTAAGCTTCTAATATTCATCATTCAGTTGAGTATAAATAAATTTTGGACTTTCTGCTGCTTAAAATTAGTCAAACACTTGGTTTCCTTTAGAAGCCTATCCCTCCCTCCACAGTGACTCAACCTCAAACACACATGGACATGCACAAATACATATTTGTATATTCACACATACACAAATACATATTTCTTCTTTAAAGACAAACAGGACACATACACATATTTTCCAAATGCTGTATGTCATCTTCTGGATACCTATCTTTTTTTTCCACTTACTTCTGAAAAGGAAATCCTGGTTTCTAGGTGGAACGGGGTCAACCATTTAATTTTTCTGGGGCCTTGGGCTAGTTGCACAGTGTCTCTGAACTTCAGGTTTCTCATCTGTGAAAGGGGATGTTAAATGCTTACCTTGTACTGCTGTTATGCAAAGTCAGTGAGAGAGCATGGGTAAGCATTTAGTGGGCACTACCTGGGTGATGGCTATTATTATTCAAGCTACAGATGTCAGCCAGGCTAGTTTATTCCTAACCATTCCTTCTCACCTTTTACCAGCTCCTGACCTCAGGTCAGGACTTACACATTCATATTAAATACAGCAAAAGATATATGTTCAACTAATGGGTAAAAAATCATAGAAAGTGAAGAAGCAAATATTTCATGTAACATAATGGTTTACTCAGAATAAGAATAGAGATATTCCTGCTGTTTCAGAAACCAAACATTCAAAATTATTTAAACCCTGAAGGTAATAATGAGTCTTTCTAATTTATCAAGGTGATGACTATATTTTGAACTATTCTAGCCCTTCATCATGTTCTAATTAACAATGTCACCGCATCCAACACACTTTTCTCACTAAATATTGTGTTATTTGGGTTTCATGCATAATATCAAAATACTGGTTCTTGTCCATTAACATTCATCTCTTGGTCCATTAAAGAAAAGAATTAGCAACAATTCTTCTATGAGAAATCATTTCAATTAACATTTCTTAGAAATAAAAAGATATTGGTTAGGAATAAAAATGCTTTTTATTAACAGAGTTTTGATAAAGGGTATTTAGGCACAATATAGTGTATCCACAGACATTAGGCATCTTGGTGGTCAGTTAGCTCATCAACAGCAGTGTATTAGATCAGTTACTAGCCATTTAAAGCCAAAATAGGCATTAAGCTTTCTAAAAAATTTACATCACATTAATTGGGATTCAATAATAACAATTATTTCAATTTTCTTATAAGTGCAAAACCCAAGCTGAACTTCAGAAGAAAGTGTAAAACTCGTTTCAATGATTTACATTTTATGTAGAAGAGTGTTAAATCCGTCTTTTTTCAGCTAAATTGAGGTATAATTGACAAATGAGATTATAATATATTTAAAAAGTACAATGTGGTGTTTTGACATATATACATTGTGAAAGGATTCCCACCATTGAGTTAATTCATGCAAGCATCATCTCACATATTTATTTTTTTTTCTTTTTGGTGAGAATACGAGTTCTACTCTCTTAGCAAAATTTCAATTATACAGTACTGTATTGTCAACTATAGTCACCATGTTATATCTTGGATCCTCTAACCTTATCCATCTTATAAGTGTAAGTTTGTACCCTTTTACCAACTTCACCCTATTTCCCCCATCCTCCAGTCCCTGGAAACTGCCATTCTACTTCGTTTCTAGGAGTTTGATTTTCTTTAAGATTCCACACATAACTGATACCATAAAGTTATTGTATTTGTCTGGCTATTTCACTTAGCATAATGCCTTCCAGTTTCACCCATGTTGTCACAAATGGTAGTATTTTCTTCCTTTTTTAAGGCTGAATAATATTCCAGTGTGTGTGTGTGTGTGTGTGTGTGTGTGTGTGTGTGTGTATTACATTTTCTTCATCCATCCATGGATAGGCACTTCCGTTGTCTCTGTAACTTGACTATTGTGAATAATGTTGCAATGAACATGGGAGTATAGATAGCCCTTGAGATAATTATCTCATTTCCTTTGGCTATATACTCAGAAGTAGAATTCCTGGATCATATAGTAGTTCTATTTGTAATTTTTTGAGGAACCTCCTTTCTGTTTTCCATAGTAAACTGGAAATATGAGTTTGCATTCCTACCAACAATGTACAAACATTCCTTTTACTTTACATCTTCACCAGTATTTGTTATCTTTTCTCTTTTTGATAATAGTCATTCTAACAGGTATCAGATGGCATCTCGTTTTTCATTTGCATTTCCCTAATCATTAAGGATGTTGAGCACATTTTCATGTGCCTGTTGGCCATTTGTCTGACTTATTTGGGAAAAAAAAATGTCTATTCATAGCCTTTGTCCATTTTTTAATTGGTTCATTTGTTTTTTGTTATTGAGCTGTAAGAGTTCCTTATATATTTTGGATATTAGCCCCTTATTAGATGAATGGTTTGCAAATACCTTCTCCCATTCCACAGGTTGACTTTTCCTTTTGTTGATGGCTTCCTTTGCTGTGCAGAAGGCTTGTAGTTGATGTGTCACACTTGTTGAGTTTTTTATTTTGTTGCCTTTGCTTTTTTTATTTAATGAATTTCTTGCTTTACTGAGTTCTTATATGTAGTAGACATTTTTCTCAGAAATTTACATGTATCTCATTTAATGCTTTTAACAACCTAATATAGTATACCCTATTGTTTTGCCCATTTTACTAATTAGAACAAATCAATATAGATATTACCAAGTTTTGTAATCTGGGTTATTTTACACGTAGGTGTTAGAACCAACCCACAAGGGATCTGACTCCAAATTCTGTAGTCAAAATCACTGTTATATTTTCTCAGTATTTTTCTACATAAACAGTGCCCAGTGCAGAAAGCAAATGATTTTTTTCTAACTTCTACTATGATCCAGTTCCAAAGCTAAAAAATAACTTTGCTATAAATATAGCAAATATGAATGAGGACAATGTAATTCAAGAGCAGCCCGTCCAATAATCCAGTAGGAGTGTTTTATTTGTAGCTTAAGACTCCATGAGATACAACTCACTAGCCTTTGGATGTATTGATTCCTGTCTTCCTTTTAATGAACATAACAATATTTGCTGAGCCCCACTCAGGAGCAAGGCATAATGCTAGACACCCTGAGAGCTACAAAGAAGAATGAGTCATTGTCCTTCCTGTCATGAACCCTATTATCTATTAGGGTAGAGAGGCCATAAAATGATAAATATTACACAAAGTTATGTAAAATTTCCATATAGTTGGAATGGATGTATGTTTAAGAGAGTCTTGTTTCCCTTCCAAACTCCCAAAAGGGCATAACCAAAATATGCCTACCAAAATATACAAGCAAGAATTTAGGCTGATTTGTTCAGAGCATTACATTAA
Source organism: Leopardus geoffroyi (assembly GCF_018350155.1). Lineage (NCBI taxonomy): Eukaryota > Metazoa > Chordata > Mammalia > Carnivora > Felidae > Leopardus > Leopardus geoffroyi. The sequence continues at coordinate 16,108,711 of NC_059338.1, forward strand.
GTGCAACGAATGTTTTGAAGCAAATGCAGCTACCAAACCGAATTAATAGTTTTCCTCTTAGAATTGTTGCTGCTCCAGCTCCTAAAAAAAGATTTTTAGAAAGGATTATTTGATTGACTTGCCCCATTGTAAAGTATGCACCTGCTGTGAAATGAAGCCATGGAGAAAAAAAAAAGTTGAATAATTTAACTTTTTTATTTGTAAAGATAATCAGGGTTTTTCTGATTACATCTTAACTTCATAAATGTTAAATAACCTATCAGCATCTAGTTGTTGTAAATTATGAAAAGGAGCCTTGCAAGGAATATTAACCAACAAAATCCTTGTTCTTTAGTGAACAAGAAAATGTGTTATGGCAGCTTGTCATTGTGCGACTGGTAACTTTGACACCAAATAACAAAACTGCCATTTGCACTTAGGGTAAATTGGTTCACTTGAGCTTCCACTGCTCCTCTTGCTCTGACATAAATTTATGAACTCGGGAACTAACCAAGTCGTGTGGCTTCCCAGCTGACTTTAACAAATATGCCCATTTCATTTCATTTAGTCATCAGAATACCAGGGGGCTAGGTCGTTTCAGACTCATTGCAGATGGTACAGGGCTTCCAGGAACGCAGGAAGCTTTCATGTCACAGTCCTGTAAATGATGACAGTGGAGGGGCCCTCTTTCCTAAATACATGTCAGTGTTTGACATGCTCACAGCTTCAAGGAGCATTTTCTGTTTCAACACTTCATAGGTATATGTAAAGGACATTTATTTCCAATTAACCAAGACGTGAAAAATACATTTTCCAGGTTCGTGCCTTGACTGGCCATGTTTAAACCTAGACCAAGGTTATGTCTATATTTGAAATGTAGCAGAAGTGCAATTGTGTTCCTTGACCCCCTAGGAGTTCTGTCCTTCTAAGCAGAGAAGTTACTGGAAGCAGACCAGTAGCTATAGACTGAAGACATATGTCAGATGAATTGGAGAAAAGACTGTTCTAAATTACTGCTAGAATTGAAAAATAAAACATCTTCATAGGAATACAGTTTGATTGTATCCAAGTATTCATAAAAAACAAAATTAGATAAAGTATTGTTATAAAGATATTTACTTGACAGAATATAACATTTACTTGTAATTGGAATAGAAACAATATAAAAGGTGAGTTCAGAGTGTTTGAGGACACATAAAACTTTGAGAGTCATAGTTGTGGGTTTTGTTTTGCATTTTGTTCCATTTCGTTTTGTTTTGCTGAAATGTCTGCCATTTATTCAGCATTTTCTATGTTGTAGGAAAGCACTAAAATGTTTTACATGCATTTTCTAATTTAATCCTTATAGCTCTTTATGAGATGGCTGTTAGTATCATCATTTTAGAGATGAAGAGGCTGGTGTTCATAGAGGTTAGGTAACTTATCAGAAACAAATAAGGGCAGAGGAGGGATTTGATCTGTTTCGTTCCATTCTGTTGTTTGTCTAGTTCAATAAGAACGATGGAGTATTTTTCAAATGTGTGTTTGTCAAACTTTTCTATAAAATCTACCCTAGAAACAGAGAAGAAAGGATGAAAATGCAACCCAGGAGGTCTAGTAACAGCCTAAAGCAATTACGCTAAGCTTGTGATTTCTTCAAGGTCTTGCTTTTTATCTTAAAGATTCATACAAATTTGCCATTGTATTCCAATGCGTTTGTCTTCATCCGAACCTTAGTGTGTTTTATAATTTATCATTAGGGGGAAAATTTGTTTTTTACTAATCTCTTTGGGTAAAGAGTAATATGCTGTTATATTTCAAGATACTAGGTTGCTCTGGAGAAAGCTGACCCCAATAATAGGTTCAATGTCCAGGCAATTCTTTCTGTCTTCATTTTATTATAAATATGTGGGTACAAACAGCAACCTTCCCCCCTGCCCCACTGCTTTACAGACTACGTCAGGGTAACAATAAGGAGAAATTCCCAGCATGTGAGGTAGAATACTGTGCCATTCCGAATGAATGGAAATTTCCATAAACATATCTTATTGCTGAGATGTCCGCCTGCAAACTGAGAAAGTCCCTGATCCGCTTTTCAATCTTTTTTACTACTTTGAACAACAATCTCCAAAGAACATTTTTAGTGGGGGGAAAAAGCCTGATTATACTGTTCTTTATTCTACCTCTAATACAGCACATAGGTTTTCCTTCTCCATTAATGAACCGAGAGTCTCAAATGGTCCCTATAATCAACTCTCTTCATCAACTCTCAAACTTCATTTTAATTATAGAAGTCTTGTTGGAAGCGGTAAAACCATGCCCAGTTTTGTCTTACAGTTCAGAATTAGGCCTTAAGAACCTTTTCTAAATAAACCCATTATGTGTATTCATGAAGCCATTAAAGAGAATAATAAATTTATTTGAATTTTCTAGGCATTAATCTTTGTCTTGATATCTTTTTTCTTCATGGAAACAAAATAACATAGAAAAATGCCTATTACTTGAGATTCAGCAGAAACGTGGGCCCAGCCAAATTTTCATCCTGTATCTATAGAAGATTACCCATGATGAATTCATTTTAAAGCAATAGTGAACAACTAAAATTAAGTTGTGTTTTGATTGCAGCATGAGTAGGACTTGTTCAACACACTGATTTTGTCAGCGTAAACTCTTTCTGTTGTCATATGGTTAGTTCTGAGGTAACTTTAGAGTTAAGATGACTGACTAGTAAAAGTTCTAATCAGTCAATAACCCTATAATTTTCTAGTCTGGGCCTTTTTAGGAAGAAAAATCCATACCAAATTTTTGTGAACAAGGAAAAGTGGGATTCTGCTGGTTTCCATCACTCAGGCAGTGGGGCCATGCATTTCCCAAATTTTACGGGTCAAACTGATATTCCAGGAAGAGGTACCATGTTTGTCCTTGTCTTGAAAATACTTCAACACAAGTCCACAAACATCCAGGGTGTGTGTGGTTCAGTTTTGGAAACCTGCTCCTCAGAACTTTAAATATTCACCTATAATTTTGTTCCATTAGTGGGAATTTTAATTTTTCCATCACTTTTTTTTTCCAGACCTTGAATCAGTGTCCAATACCTGTTCTTTCTGGGTACCCATGTTATCTCAAAATTATCCTCTCCTTTCCCCCCCAGTTGTCCTAATCCAAATCTCCATTACCAAGAGAGAGCATAATATAGAGAGATAAGCTTTGGTATCAGATGGGCCTGAGTTCAACTGTGACTATCCCAATTAATCAATGTGCAATCTGGAACAAATTGTTTGACTCCCCCAAGCCCTGGTTTTCTCATCTTAAAAAAAAAAAAAAGTAATACAATTTACTTTACAATATTGTCCTGAGGTTTCATTCATTCATTCAGTCAGTTAACCAACATTTGTTGAGCTGCAACTTTGTGCTAAAATCTAGGCGTTGGAACCGCACTGGGGAGAACAGAGTCCCTGACTTTATGAAGTTGACATTCTGGTAGTATTAGATAATGTATGCTGTCCTGCATAAAACTGGATTGCAATGAGATGGCTATTCTTGTTTGGGTTATGGCTGCAACTGAGTAAAAAAAGGCAGGGTCTACTCTAAAAATCTTACCCTATGGGGCGCCTGGGTGGCGCAGTCGGTTAAGCGTCCGACTTCAGCCAGGTCACCATCTCGCGGTCCGTGAGTTCGAGCCCCGCGTCGGGCTCTGGGGCTGATGGCTCAGAGCCTGGAGCCTGTTTCCGATTCTGTGTCTCCCTCTCTCTCTGCCCCTCCCCCGTTCATGCTCTGTCTCTCTCTGTCCCAAAAATAAATAAACGTTGAAAAAAAAAATTAAAAAAAAAAAAAAAATCTTACCCTAAGGGTTTACTCTAAGGCCTGTCTGTGCCTTAGGAAAACAGAAAGGAAACCCAAGAATAGGTTTGGGAGTGGAAAATATAGTGATTCTGCTTTAGGCCTGTTGAGATTGAGGACTCTGTAAAGTAGGCTGTTGAAAATAGAAATCTGGAATGCAAGAGACATATAAAGCTGGAGATAGAATTTAAGAATCAATGATAGAATAGCAGTAATTTAAGCTATTAGGACAAAGAGAATTTAACGAGGATGCTCCAATTTAGAACAAAAATTCCCAGTCTGGGTTCAGCGAAATCTAGCATCTTTCCAGGAAACAACTCATCACTCCTGACTGTGGTGCATATATCCTTCAGAGACTCCTTATTTTCATCCATCCTGCACCAAATCCTGAGAGCTTCTCTGGCTTTTACTGGCTCTTCCACTCCTTATACATTGGGGCTATATCTACAAAAAACCTTCATTTTATTTTTTTAGACCTCATTTCTCAAGGGTTATTGAGTCCTGTTCTGTTGATATCATTGTTTCTACAGCCAAGAGAAACATATTTAAGCACTACAAAGGCAAGTAATTAAACCCACAAATGTTATAAGCTATCAGATCAATGAGCAAGCTTAGCGCGAAATTCCCTTATATTCTTCATTCGAGGCTCATAGACTCTCCTTGAAAAAAAAAGTCCATGTTGTTCATGACCAAATAAAACTTACAGGCATTTAATTATATGACTAGATTGTGAAGAGGCTAAGCTGACAAGACCTTCTTTCTTTAGGAAGCATTGTGAAAAATGACAGTTTTTGAACCCAAATTTCATATGTATTTAGGTCCATAAGTCTCCCTGACAAAGTGGACTGTCCTGACTCAATAATTAATGCACTGGGAATTCTCTAGGTAGACTATGATTTGGATACTTTATGGGCTATTATGTCAAGGATCTGTGTCAGACTGGATGCATACACAATGCCTACAGAAAAATTATTGTCACAAGCAAAACTGGTGGGGTTTTTTATGTACTTTAAGAGTAAGTAAGCCTAGCAAAAATATATGACACCATTTCTAATTCCCTTGTATTTTTTAAGAAGTGGAACGTGCTTTTGTTTTTATTTGCCTGTGGAGTATCCCTTTGAATAGAACTATTATATATACTTCATTTGTTTTTGAAAATGGGTGATACACATTGTTTTACTTCTGGAATATACATTCATGCAACTGTTCATTGCTACATTCAGTAATACTTAAACTATTTTAAAGATAACATTGCTTTTAAAAGACAAATATTTGTTGGCCGTTTTGTATAGCATACCTTTGTGTTTTCTCTTTCTCTCTCTTTAAAGGGATCCTTATCCCCCAAATGCCTGTGGAGTACAATGTCTTACTCAATGCTGGAAGTGTGGCACCTCTGACCACCTCTGTTGGTTATCATCAATCCATCCTTCTGGAAAATTTGGCTCCATTCACACAATATGAGATAAGGATACAAGCGTGTCAAAATGGTGAAAGTCTTTCAGACACTTGTCCTGGGCTTTTATAAAAAAAGCATTTTGTGAAAAAAAAATTCATTAAAAAGGAATAGATTCTTAATTCAAATACAAAGACTAACATTTCATTTCTTATTTGTACTGGACTGTTTACCCAGAAAAATCAGAGCCTGCCATTGAGTGAAGCATTATGCATTTCTGCACATTAAATCATGAATATTTAAATATATTAAAATGGTGGTTTTGCAAAGTCTTGTTTTATAAGGCCCTTTAAAAGAAAAACACCTAGGTCACATAAGGAATCATTGGTAATATAAAATGAAATAAGTATTGTGAAATTTTCAAGAAAAGGTACTCAGTTTGGTTTATTTACGTTTTATTTGGGGGTGAGGGGAGGCATTATTTATAAGCTGAGTTACGCTCAAATGAATCTTACGTATTTTATGGTGCTTCCCTGAACCTTATCTCATATACGCAGCTTGTCACCCTGAGTTCTATGGCATAGGCTAGTGGTCTATGAAATCATCATCTATCTGAGTGGTCTTGAGGAAGAGCCTCCCTCAGTCCCTTCATCCATCCAAATGTTACATCATATATTGATAAGAGAAGAAAAGATGTAACTCGTATTGGTGTATAAAACATGTTGCTTCACCTTAAAGAGATGTCCCGATCTTATACTCAGCATGTGGTGGCAACCCCGTCTTACATGTGCTTAGGAACTTCTATTTCCAAATGAGTATCAGTTCCCATGGAGTTGGTTAGAATGAGGGGTCTGCGATTTTGCTCTGCCTCATCTCCAAACTTGAGTCCATTTGCCCACTTCTCTCTACAAACCAGACCAAAGCATTTTGTTTTAAAGGATGCTGCTTTCTCTGATCCAGTCTTCAGCTAATCAACATAGGACTATTTTAAACCAATGCTTTCTTTATTTGAATGCAAAATCAACTTATGCATCTCTATGTCTCTAAAACTATGCTGTGGAGATACAATATTCTTCAAATTGATTGTTTGATTCCTGTGTGTTGGGAGATGGTAATTATTTCGAAGTGTTGGCAAAAATAAGATATTCTTAAGAATAGACAAGATGTGCAGGTCACACACACACTTATGGTATTCAACTATATTATCACTTTCTGGCTAGAATGACTGTAATAAACTAGAGAAACCACAGTTCAGACAAGCATAAGTGTTCTTGCCTGTGCCTCTATAAACTTGTGGTTACTTAATGGATTTTCCAGAAATGATTCCTTATTTAAATATACATAAAATATATATAATATAGTATATATACATATAACTATATTCAAATTATATAGAGATTTATAGTACTAGTCTAAAATATGTGTACAAGTGTATATATAAAAGTCCAGCTAACATGAGTTCTGTGATCCCCTTACCCTTCTATATGCATATGTAACTCTTTTCGCCACTTGACAAATCACTAAAGGACTCGATTTTTTTTTTAAAGGAAGTTGTGGAGTTAGCAGTGGGACGTTTGTCAAGACATCTGAAGCAGCCCCAATGGACCTAAATTCCCCAGTTCTTCAGGCATTGGGGCCAGCTTGCATAGAAGTTAAATGGATGCCACCTAAAAAGCCGAATGGAGTCATCATCAACTACTTTCTTCACAGGTAACATTGACTGTTACTATTATTTTAAATTATTGAAAAATGTGTACTATTCCAGGGCTGTAAAAGCAAATACATTTTCTGTTTCTATAAGGGAATGGGTGGGAATTCATGTTTTTGGAGCACGTGCTAGGATCTAGAATTGATGCTGGAAGCTTGTACACATTATCCAAGGGGAAAAGCCACAGCTACCACGTGATATTTTTGTTTTGATCCCTGCTTGAAGGATGAGACCTCTTAGTCCACATCAGCTTTACCTCTGGTGAACTGATAGAGCGGTCCTCTAGAGGCCCACTGACCAAGAGAACACAGTCATCCCAGAGGAGGAACCATGTCTGCAAAAAGAATTCTAATATTTTGCATCGTCTGTTATGTGGAGCTTAGAAAAAAAATTAAGTTTATTTATTTATTTTGAGAGTGAGAGAGAAAGTGAGAGAGAGTGAGAGTGCAGGAGTTAGGGACAGGAAGAGAAAGAAGGCGAGAGAGAATCCCTAGTAGGCTCCATGCTGTCAACACAGAGCCCAATGTGGGCCTCAAACCCACCAACCGTGGGATCACGACCAAGAATCAGAAGCTTAACTGACTGAGCCACCCAGGCACCCCTGGAAAAACTTTTTATACTCAAAACAGGGTCCTTTTTGTGTGCAGAAAGAACAGCTCAGCTCTGCAGATACCCTTCTGTTGGAATGAGTTTCCATTCAACTGGCTAGATGATACTGGGTTGTAGTAGATGGTCATGTAGCTTCTTTTCACCACGATGTGCAGGGTTTGTTAAATGTATCCACCTAAAATGAAGAAAAGAAGGAAAGAGGGAGCGGAGGGTAAGAGAAGAGACAGAGTAAGGAAGGAGAGACAAGGAGACCATAGGCATTCTGGGTTGAAGTGTATTGTGCTCCCTGGTCCAGTCTTCATCCAATCAACACAGGCATAGTTTTAAATTAAAGTTTTCTTTAAATAAGTAATGAATAATGAGGAGAAGAAGGAGAGGGAGAGAGGGAGAAGGGAGAATGGGAAGGAAAGAAAGAAAGAATGGGGGTGGGGGAGAGAATGAAACAGCAGCCCCGAAGGAGGAAGAAAGAGAGGAGAAAAGGCAAAAGTCAAGAAACAGAAACAGAGTCAAGGAGACAAAGAACTTGTCAACTGAGGGTTTGCTGTCTGACTTAGTCCCTTCAGGCAGCTATAACAAAAATGGTATCAACTGGGGGAGGGGCTTATAAACAACAAACATGCATTTCTCACGGTTCTGGAAGCTGAGAAAATACAAAATCAAGGTGCTGACAGATGTCATGCTTGGTGAGGGCCCACTTGCTGGTTCATACACAGCTGTCATTTCACTGTGTTCTCACCGTGGTGGAAGCAACTAGGCAGCTCTGTGAGTCTCTTTTATGAGGGCACCCACCCTACCATGAGTTTCCACTCTCATATCCCAATCACTTCCCAAATGCCTCATCTTACACCACCACCTCGGGAGTTTGGAATTTGACATATGAATTAGGGGTGGAGGAGACGTCCACAACTTAACCGTCTAAGACAAAAAGGACACCATGTAAGGCAGGGACCAGCAGACATAAAGGATCTGCAGACTGAAAACCCCTTCCAAAAGCAATGTATTCACATCAGGAAAACAGAGAAAAACACCTTCTTTCCCAGACCCTCAGCCCTCCTCTAACATCGTTTGTTAGCATCTCATGTCTTCCCCTGTTTGGTCCTGTGCTCTGAATACATCGTGAAACTTCGCTTAGGATCCTCTTGCAATGTTAGGTGTTGAAACCCTTTGATACAGGTCAATCTTCAGTCATGAGTGAGGGTTTGTAGGAAAATTATGAAGACAAAGTATTATTGCCTTTCTGGTTATGTAAATGACACTGCCCAAGACAAACAAGCCAAATTTCTTCTCAGCAAACATTAATTTGAAGAATAATATTTCTGATTCAAATACACATGAACACGTAAAAATGGCTAATGCGAATTTACATTTTACGCTAAGCACATTAGTGCAGGCTCTAAAATACCCATCCTCTTGGAATAGTTTTCTTTCATCTACTTAATGCTAATTGTATGAGAAAAGCACATCAAATTCCTATTCTGAATAAAGGGAAATAAAGTATCTGTTATAGACCAGGACGTGGCTTCACTCTGTTGGTTTTGTAAATAAAGCTCATGATTACAGTGACTATTCCATGGCAGCCTTAGAGAGGGAAAACAGGAAATATAATGCAGAAAGCCCGCTTCAATGAAAAATACTGTAAATTGAATTTGACAGCATTTGATGGCATTTGATTATTCTAGTCACAGCCAAACAATGATATAAAGAGTAATATGAAACAGAATGTGTTACTGCCTAGCGGACTCAAAAGCAATAAACCTTCCTCCAATGTGACACAATCACTTCACAATCATAATTGTAGCCTGTTTGATACCTCTGAGTACAGCAGAAGGGCACTGACTGACATAGATACATTTTGTTTTTTATTTAAAGTGAAATGAAAATGGCGCACTGGGGCTCCAGATACAATCGTTATATTCACCTACATAGGCATGAATCACTTGGCGGTTATTTCAGCTGAAGTTTAAATGTGCTTAGACAACAACAATATCAAATTTTTCTTAGATAGCTGCAAAAAAAAAAAATCAGAAATTTGTAAGGACAGGAATAGAATGTAGACACATAGCTCTTTTTCATTCTGGGACTACATAGAGCCCCTTATATAGTTATAGCCACAAGCCTGCAGTATTTCTGGGGAGGTTATGGCATGTAATTTCTGCTTCATCATTTGCCTCCTCTTTCTTCTATCGCCACCAAAGGAAATACATTTAACTCAAACCAAAGACAGGGTTTGGCCTATGCAGATATTTTCATTAAATTGCAGAAAGCCAACTTGCCAATCCCATTTTGAAAATACTTGTCACTCTGCTCTCTCCAACTCCCTAAAGCACGTCCCCTCAGTAATTTCCTTCTATTGTTTAGAGACTGCCTCTAGATATCATCCTATTAAAAAGTGTCTGTGCTCATAAAGGGATGTTGATGACTGGACAAAACAAAACAAAATAACCTAGGAAGGATATGATTATTAATGCAATTGCTTCTGTTCAGTTTACCTGTTACTTTTTTAATTTTATTTAAGCTACTTTGTTGACGAATGTGAGCTACAAAAGGGATTCCCACAGTAGGGACAACATTAATGTAAGTGTTTTTGCAAACTGTTTACTGATAGAGTATAGACAAGGCCATCTTGGGCAGTTGCTTTCTCCTCATAGTACATTTGGATTGTATAATAAAGATTTTTCAGTATTCCCCCTTTATCTTATAACTTTGTAAATGGCAAAATCCAGCTACAAAATCCGACTTCCATCTACAAAATCCACCAAATACTTTTTTTCTTAGGACTCTACAAAACACTTAATAAAATGACCTCCCACCAGGCGCTTCCATTTTAATAGAGACAAAATTGCATCAGGTTTATTCTCATAAACCATCTCTTTAAAGAAGTACAAAGGTTGATCGATGTGCAATAAGAAAAATATATATACAGTATCTTGGACTGTAAAAGTCAAAATGAATAACGAGCACCCCTTCTGAGTATTTAAATAGTAAGGTTTTGAAGGATAAAACCTAAGGTACTTTGGATGGATGGATAATATTGAAGAATATTCCAAGCAGGGAACCACAAATAATAATTTTCTAGAATGGATAATTAAACTGATTGAGTAAACTAAGAAAAGAGTGTATTGACTTAAAAGTGAAGGAACTTTAATGCAGTCAATTCATTTTGTGTGGAAAGATAGATATGGAGATGGAAATAGATAATAGATAGATAAATAGAGAGATAGATAGATGATAGATACATACATACATACATACATACATATGTTCATATCTACTGTGAGATCTGAGCCCTGTTATGAAGAACTTTTACTATTATAGGAGATATAAATTTAACTAAGCAAACAAACAGAAAAAGAGAAATATAATGTGAAAAATATAAATATTTACCAAAAAGTTTATAAGAGAGAAAGATTCTTTTTGTCTGGAATATTTAGGGAAGACTTCATTCATTCATGGATGAAGTTGATGTCATTGGGACTTGGCCTTACAAAATAAAAATTTATGGGGCGCCTTGGTGGTTCAGTCAATTAAGCATCCAACTCTTGGTTTCAACTCGGGTCATGATCTCTCAATTCATAAGTTCAAGCCCTGCATCAGGCTCTGTGCTGACAGAGCGGAACCTGCTTGAGAACCTGGCTCTCTCTCTTTCTGCCTCTCCCCAGCTCATACTCCCTTTGTCTCAAAAATAAATAAATAAACACTTTAAAAAATAAAAATTTAGTGGTGATTATTAGAAATAGTTTGGTTGGAAAAAGTTTTAACCAGACAGAATATTACAAAGATTATTTATCCTTTCTTTATGACTTACCCAAGGCATATAAAATTTCTATCAATAAAAGTAAATACTATTAATTTTACTATACAAAATATTTCTGCTTTCTTTTTTTATAGTTTCCCTTACATGAAAGGAATCATATTGTTCATGCTGTTCTGCAATTTTCTTTAGGGCATTTGTCTGCTCACACACACACACACACACACACACATACACCTCATTTCTCTTAATGACTCAACTATATTTTAACCAGTCTTCTACTGATGGCAAAATAGGTGATTTCCAAGTTTTCATTACAGCAGCAATTTTCAAAAAACACCTGTGCAATAAGCATGTGAAGGATTATTCTTAGTACTAGAAGTGCAGGGTCAAATTTTGTACATTTAAAATTTTTAGAGTTTGCTAAATTGTCTCTAAAAATGGTATATAAGGTTTTTAACTCTGAAAACTGCTGTCAATAGTGGGTCTGATCAATTTTTCAAATCTTTGCCAGTTCAGTATTTTAAATGGCATGTTATTACTGTTTTAATTAAAATTTTGGTCATTATAAGTGAAGTTATTCATTTATTTTAAATATTTACCTGCTATTTGTATGTATGTGTATTATATATTACGTACCCTTAGATTATTGTCTTTTTTTGTTTCTCATTAATTTGTCTATGCTCTTTATATAGTAAGGAAATTCTCCCTTTAATGATCATATTAAAATAACACATCAATTATTTCTTCCAGCAACTTTATGGGTTCTACTCATTATATCTAAGTGTAGACTTGATTTTGTTTTAAAGAATGAGACAAGAAATTTATGCATTTATTTTAAAAAAAAAAACTAGTTTGCCAACATTGTTTTATACCTCACTGACTTGAAATGCCACCTGTACAAAATTCCCTGCTATCATCTGGTCCATTTCAGAACTTTGTATTCTGTTTCATTTATAGTAGAGAGGATTTTAACAAGCAGAGCCTGATGGCAAAGATGTCTCTTGTGAATAATATTAATAGAATGAACAAAATTCCCAGTGCTGAAAGCATAGTGTTCAAGTAATGGTCAGGCTTGGCTGGAGCCTTTGTTATTTGTAGGGTAAATTTTGACAGTTTGATGGTAGATTTTAGAAGACTTGGAATACCAGGCTAAGGAATTTAGATTTTTTATTTGGAGGTAATGTAAGCCATTGTAAGTTTGTGGTAAAAGAAACAATCTGATAAAGTGGACAGAGCGTGGCATTGGTCGACAGAAAGAAGATATGGCCTCCAGGCTCTGGGTCCACCACTTACTGGTTATGTGACCTTGGGTATGTCACTATAATCCCCTAGTTTCATTTTTATGTAAAGTTAGGTTAATAAACATAGAGAATAACACCCTAGAATTTTGTAAGAATTAAATGAAATAATGTATGTGAACATACTATGTTAAACACCAAGCATGATAAAAGTGGGAAGTCATTCTAGATGTACAATAAAGATGTACCATGCTGAGGGCGCCTGGGTGGCTCAGTGGGTTAAGCATCCAACTCCAGCTCGGGTCATGATCTCATGGTCTTTGGGTTGGAGCCCCACATCAGGCTCTGTGCTGACAGCTCAGACCCTGGAGGCTGCTTCGGATTCTGTGTCTCCCTCTTTCTTCTTCTCCCTTGCTCCCACTCTCCCACTCCCACTCCCCAAAAATAAATAAACATTAAAAAAAATTTTAAATAAAAAGAAGATGTACCATGCTTTAGGAAGATGAATCTGGCAGTTACAGATATTTAAGGACAAGGAAGAAGATTCCTGATAATAAATGAAGCAGATTGCACAACAGTGTGTCTAGTATGAGTCTGTTTTTCCTTAAATACATAGAATTTTTTTTTACATATATGTGTATAAAAAATGTCTAGAATGCTTAATACAAACAAAAAAAAGTTAACTATGCTTATCTCCCAGCGATAGGTTAAGCACAATCCTTTCAAATACAGATCTTCCTTGACTTACGAAGGGATTACTTCCCAATAAACCCATTGTAAATTGAAAATACTATCAGTCGAAAATGCATTTAATACACCGAACGTACCAAGCATCACGGTTTAGCCTCGCCTATTTTAGACGTGCTCAGAACACTTACATTAGCCTATAGTTGGGCAAAATCAGCTAACACAAAGCCTGCGGTATATAATAAAGTGTTGAACATCTCATGTAATTTATCGAACACTGTACTGAAAATGTAAAACAGAATGGCCGTATGGGTACAACAGGATTGTAAGTATGCAGTTGTTTACTCTGTGATGGTGTGGCTGACCGCGAGCTGCCACTCGCTGCCGTACCCCCAATTCTGAAAGACCATCCTCCAGCATACTGCTAGCCCGGGAAGAGATCGAAATTCAGAATTTGAAGTACGACTTCGACAGAATGCTTACCACTTTCGCATCATCATAAAGTTGAAAAATTGTAAGTTGAGCCATCATAAGTTGGGAACTGCCTGCATTTGCGTTGTTGTTGTTGTTTGGTTTTTGTTTTGGGAGGTTTTTTGCTCATCCATAGTTTCTAATTACTTTTTACAATGAATGTATAATATGGTGTGATAAAGACAAAATAGGAAATTCAGTTAGTCCAGATGCAAACCTAGCACCACCCTGTCTATGATTTTCCTATCTCTCTCTCTCTCTCTGTGAACATCATCATCACTCTCTATTGCAGTCAAGTTCTGCTTGGGAAAGAGAAACCACTACAGGCTTTTTTATTATTTTCATTTAGAGACACAGCACACAAGTGAGGGAGGGGACAGAGAGAGAGAGACGGAGACAGAGACAGAGAGAATCTTAAGAGGCTCCATGCTCAGTGCAGAGCCCAATGAGGGGCTCAATCTCACGACCCTGGCATCATGACCTGAGCCAAAATCAGGAGTCCAGTGCTCAACTGACTGAGCCACCCAGGCACCCTTAACCTCGACAGTCATTTTAACTGAAAGAACTTAACATAAATAATTGTTAACTAGTTGTAAATTTGTTAACCGGGTAGTTGAAAGGTTAAAAAGTGAACTCTAAGATATCATGCAGGTGGCTACAACAAGGAAACAGCAACTACCCTCGGGATTGAGGGAACCAAGCGAAGCAACTAAAATTCTTAAAACTCAGAAGTTAGAGGGGGACACCCCGATGCTGGGATCCAGACAGCTGAGGAGGCTGCTTCCAGCTGATGCAGGTGTCTGGGGAGGAGGCATGAGATGAAACTGTTTTTCCAAGTGTTATTAAAAGTTCATACACAAACTTCTTGTAGGGAGGAAGGATTTGTTACTTTCAGAGTGAAAAATCCTTGCTAAAGTGATGCTTACCTAATCAGCATGCAAACAGGAAGCAAAGAGGAAGGAGCCAGTTCCTTTTTTCCTTTCAGCTTTCTGATCTTCCTCTGGCGCCCCCTGTTGGCCTAGCCCAACAGAATCAGCCGGCAAAGCAGAAATGCCATCGTATAGTCCTGGCTCCACTCTCAAAAAGCCAAATATAGAATGATAGGGTTGTTCCTCAGAGACAACTTAATAACAGGCACATTTTTTCTAGTTGGCAGGTTTCACAGAATTTTGGTCTCTTCTTGTCAACCAGTCATCCAGTCATTGCTCAAAAATAATATTTATTGTTTAATATAGTGTGCCATGCTTCCCTAGGTGCTGAGAATATATAGATAAGTAAGAGAGATTCTTTGCCTTCAAGGAGCTTGTAGTATGGTATAAAAGATAGAAAAAAAGAAATTATATTACAGAATAGTGTGACAAGTGAATCAATAAAGAAAAGACTTAACACATAGGAGGATGTGATAATTCTACTTGAGACAGAAGCAAAGGAAAGACCTCCTAGAGAAAGTACTCTGGTGGAGCTTTAAAAGATGAATTGGAGGGGCGCCTGGGTGGCTCAGTTGGTAAGCATCTGACTTCGGCTCAGGTCATGATCTCGCAGTTTGTGAGTTTGAGCCCCGTGTTGGGGGAGCCTGCTTCAGATTCTGTCTCCCTCTCTCTCTGCCCCTCCCCCACTCATGCCTCTGTGTGTGTCTCTCTCTCAAAAGTAAATAAACATTAAAAAAAATTTTTAAAGATGAATTGAAGTTAGCCTATAGAAGGGGGAGGACGAAAAGAGTATGGAGCAAGGCACTGCAGAACAGGATTAGCATATCGAAGCCACAGAAGCCTGAACAATCATGGAATACAAAAGAACTATAGGCAAGCATTTGATTATGAGTGGAATATAAAATAGAATCGAAATCTGGAACATGAAGGGGCACCTGGGTGGCTCAGTCAGTTAAGTGTCCAACTCTTGATTTAGGCTCAAGTCATGGGATCAAGCCCCATGTTGGGTTATGCACTGTCAGCCCAGAGCCTGCTTGGGATTCTCTCTCTCCCTCTCTCTTTGCCCCTCCCCCATGCTCTCTCTCTCTCTCTCTCTCTCTCTCTCAAAATAAATAAGTAAACGTTTAGAAAAAAAGGAAGTCTGGAACATTAAGCTGCAGCGGTAAGCACGGGCCAATTGCACGGCAAATCATTAATGTTTTAAATGGGATTAAGTCTTAACATTTGTGGATGATCTTTGATGTCTCCTCCCCTGCACCAGAGTATCCACTCACTCCACAATGCTGGTTGATTCAACATTCACATGGCATTTTATAAATCACCTGTGTTTCCATTTCCTGTATAAGGTTATTAACTCTAGCTTACAAAGTGAAATGGAAACTAGAGAGCACAGGTGAGTTTTTCCCAAGGTCATCTAATCAGGTGGTTGTAGGCCTGGAGCTACGATCTATTTTCTCTGACTACAGGTAGTTGGGGTTTTATATTTATTTATTATTTTTATTTTAATGTTTATTTATTTTTGAGAGACAGAAACATAGTGTGAGTGGAAGAGGGAGGAGACAATACAGAGAGAGAGGGAGACAATCCAAAGCAGACTCCAGGCTCTGAGCTGTCAGCACAGAGCCCAACACGGGGCTCAAACCCAGGAACCATGAAATCATGACCTGAGTCAAAGTCGGAGGCTCAACCAATGTAGCTACCTAGGTGCCCCTGGGGTTTTATATTTAAATCAACATTCTTGTTATTCTTCATGAGATGAGGGTGGCAGTTTCATAATACTAAATTGCTGTGAGAAATAAACTGAGTTATAGGGTTTTGCTTTAGTTGTTTTTAAAGACAAGTCCTGAGAATTGTTGGCAGAGAAATGAGGGTTAGGATGTTTCTCTTTAAAGTTGATATACTACATTAAGAAAATATAAGTATGAATCTCCTTTAAAATATATGGTTCCTGGGGTGTCTGGGTGGCTCAGTTGTTTGAGTGTCCCAGTCTTGATTTCAGCTCAGGTCATGATTTGAGAGTTCAAGCCCCGCACCAGGCTCTGTGCTGACAGCTCAGAGCCGGGAGCCTGCTTCAGATTCTGTGTCTCCCTCTCTCTTTGCCCCTCCCCAACTTGCATTCTGTCTCTCTCTCTCCTAAAAATAAATAAACATTAAAAAAAATTTTTTTTAATATGGTGCCTAGGGTGCTGGTGGCTCAGTTGGTTGAGCGTCCAGCTCCTGATTTCAGCTCAGGTCATGATCTTACAGTTTCTGAAATCAAACCTTTCATGGGACTCTGTACTGACAGCTTAGAGCCTGCTTGGGATTCTCTCTCTCTCTCTCTCTCTCTCTCTCTCTCCCTACCCCTTCCCCGCTTGCATGCATGCTCTTTCTTTCTCTGTCTCTGTCTCTCAAAATAAATATATTCTTTAAAATAAAATATGTAGTTCCTAGTTTTCATAGTTATTTTGGTTTTCTTCTTAGTGTTAAACAACATTAAATTAACTGTAGTTGGAAAAGAGCATAATTGAAGTATCTCCCAAATGAGTTTAAGCATAGAATAACCGTTTGGCTATTTGGGAAGACTGAAAATGTGATTTCCGTAAACACAGACTGTTTAGGAGGAAACACTTCCAGTTAGTTGAAGCCTGAATCCTACATGAATTAGGAATAATTGTGATCTACATAACCTCTTCTGTTCCAAGTGTATCCAGACATAAAGATATTCTATTTTTTACCACCACAGATGGAGCATTTACCCCAACACAGTATTAATTTATTGAGTATTCAATAGTGGCAAGAAATACTTCATCAGGCTGCACCCTGTAACTGCTTTGGTGGATAAACTTGAAGCTAACATAATTTTTAACCTCTTAGAGATGTTTAAAAGTCTCGCTTTCAGGCAATGTTTTAAAAGAATGTCACAGCCATGGCTACACCTCAATGCGGGGATTTATGAGAATTTAATAAAAATTAACTGAATCGTCATAGAAAGGACGAAGCCAGACAAAACAGAAAATCTTACTTCCCGGTAGAAGTTTATGTTTGTTTGCTGTATTATGTTCCTTGCAAACACCTTTTAAAAACTCACTGAGGGGAGTCCTTGGCTGTGAGCCCTGTGGTCCTCATTAGAATGGATCCCTCCCAATGACACACCTGGTGCCTAGTATCTGCAGCAAGTACAAAGGCCAAACCCTGCAAACCTACACTGAGTGCAGAATCTGGCCCACGCATGGTGGCGAGGAATAATGAGGTGGGTTGCCGACCATAATTGCAGGTCACTGAGTGGCATCTCGGAAGCCTCTGTAGCCTCCAGCGGGAGGCTTGTCATTGCTCGTGCTTAGGTCATTGTGATTGATCCACTTGAGGATCCTCAAATTCCCAAAGCCGAGTATTTTAAATACCCTGCCTTTTTGTGAGAGGTACTGTCATTTACTTTGTCTTAATAACCCTTTCCGTGTTGATGGCTAATCTGATATGGCAGCATGTGAGTATCCTGGCATCTGAAGAGGATGTTCATTAAATACTCCTAACGGCCTGGAAAATACTGCTCTATCCATCAGTCTCTCTCTACTACAGAGTAGAAGCTAAGTAGGAGAGGTTCATCTCTTTGGTACATTCTTCCCCAACCTAGTAAGTAAAAGAGTTAATAGAGATGAGGCGAAAATGCAGACAACCATGGAATTACATGTGTTGTGGCCATTCATTCAAAAAAAAGTATTGAATTTACTGAGCTAGATGCTGGGCACACAGAAATAGACCAAATGGTCCATGATTCCTCAGGAACTTCCCCTTCCGATTAGGTCTGCGTCATGATTTTACTTATTTTTATTTATTTATTTATTTATTTATTTATTTATTTATTTTCGCATCATGGTTTTACATTCAGATGAGCAAATAACTGTTCCAAATGAAATATCAGATATTTGGGGCCATACTAACTGACAATTCCATTTCTCCTACTCAGATGTTTAATGCTCTATATATTGAGTACCGAAATAGTTTGCCTTCGTTTTAACAGCAGTAATATCTACTGATGGGACTAAACAATCCCTTTCGCAGGCAGTCGAAAGAACTTTTTGAGCATACTCTGCATTTTACTAGGTCTTGGAGAAGACATCTAATAGGAATTGGACTTTTGCCCTTTAAAGATCTCTAGAGCAAATTGATATTACATAATTTATCATGTTATTTTCATTAATTTGCATTTAGCTCAATCTTCTCCACTCAGCTATGAGTTCCTTTAGGGGCCTAAGTTCCTTCAGGAAAGGAATGTGTACAATCTTTGTACCTTTGCCCCTGGTACAAGGCATGGTGTATATTAAGTGCTCAGTAAAGGTTTGTTGATCACTACAAGAAAGATTGGTCCTTACTTCGAAGGGTTATGGCTTAATTAAAGAAGAGAAAATTCAAATGAAGATAAAATACATGAGATGCAGGAAATGAATTTTAAATATGTTTTAGGAGCACCTGGGTGGCTTAGTCAGTTGAGCATCTGACTGTTGATTTCCGCTCGGGTCATGTTCTCACAGTTGATGGGTTCGAGCCCCATGTCAGGCTCTGTGCTGACAGTGCAGGACCTGGCTGAGACTGTGTCTCTCCCTCTCTCTCTGCCTTTCCCCTGCTTGCTTGGGTGTGCTCTCTTTCTCTCTCTTCCTAAATAAATAAATTAGTTAATTAAAATTTAAAAAAATATATGTGTTTTAAATATCCTGGAAGCAGGTGCAAAATCACATTGTACCAGGTGGAAGAGAATAAGAACCATGGCTTCGCCTCATCAGTCTCATCCTTCAGTGTGCTAGCCTGGGCTTTTTTGCATGAAGATCTTGCGGTTCCACGAGCAGCAAGGGGGTCAACCTCAGCGTGCAAACACTTTCCAGGTCTCCACATGCATCATATTTGCTGCTGTCCTATTGACCAACGAGAGTCCCATGGCCATGTTTAGAGTGAGCTTGAGAGCACATTAGCAATAGACATGGGGATACAGGGAGACAAATCAGGATACTTAGTGCAATCCGCCTACCACAGAAGGGTCAGAATTCCCAATAATATCAACTTTTAATAATTGTATATGGTGTAATTTCCAGTTGTGCAAAAAATTAAATTGGGCCATGTACCTGCATGTACACATGCATACACTTGCACACATGTACATAAACATATAGACAGAGATCCAAAAAGAATTTTTACATGTGTTAATAGTGCTTATGTGTACGCTTCTGATTTTTTAAAGTTTTTAAATAATGTATGTGTTTCTGCATATTCCATGTGCAATTTTTTTAAGGAAACATTTCTAATGTAATATGACAAGACATAATTATGGGCGGTGTTACACTGTTTAAATGTTTTTATTTCCTCTGTATTTTACATGTTTTCTATGAAATATATGCATTCTTTATGATTAGCCAAATATATATAAAACCTACATTTAAAAAATGCTATTGAGCCAGTCCTCTTGCATATTCTTTCATCTGGTGTTCATTAGGACACCAGAAAGGGACAGTTGAGCTGATATATTTTTCTGAAATGCAATTTCTTTTATTTTTTAAATTTTTTAATGTTTATTTATTTTTGAGACAGAGAGAGACAGAGCATGAACGGGGGAGGGGCAGAGAGAGAGGGAGACACAGAATCTGAAGCAGGCTCCAGGCTCTGAGCTGTCAGCGCAAAGCCTGATGTGGGACCCGAACTCACGAGCTGTGAGATCATGACCCGAGCTGAAGCCTGATGCTTAACCGACTGGGCCATCTGGGCGCCCCTGAAATGCAGTTTCTTAGTCTCTGTGCAAACGTCTTTTGAAATGTGCAGCTGTTCCTGATTGCCTTTCTGGCTTCCTTTCAGACGTCTTGCCGGCATCGAAGCAGAGTCCCTTTTGTTTGTCTGGTCAGAAGGGGCCCTTGAATTCACCGATGCTTCAGATACTCTGATGCCTTTCACATTCTATGAATATCGGGTCAGAGCCCACAACTCCAAGGGCTCCGTGGAGAGTCTGTGGTCATCGGCACGGACTCTGGAAGCCCCACCTCAAGATCTGCCAGCACCTTGGGCACAAGCCACCAGTGCTCATTCAGTTCTGCTGAACTGGACAGAGCCACGATCCCCCAATGGCATTATCTCCCAGTACCATGTGATCTACCAAGAGAGACCAGATGATTCTACATTTAACATCTCTACTGTGCATGCTTTCACCGTGATGGTAAGAACTTAGAAAAAAAGCATAACAGATACTTAGATTATCTGATTAACATGTTGAAATTTATTTTTTTTATCCAGCTTATTGTTTTTCTTCAGTTAGAGCTTAAATACATTAAAATCTTTCACATGTGAAAAAGAGCAATGTAGTCATAAGGAGGGATAAGATACTGAACTGAGTCTAAGGGATATTGGAGACCAGTTTGCAGGCCACAGTTAATTTGTTATTACCTCAAGCAAGTAAATGAATCTTTCTCTGTGTGATTTCCAAATCCATGAAATGGGGATACTAAATGTGTCTCTGTATAGCTCATGGGGATGAGGCACCGATGAAATTAGACAGATATAGGATAGATACAGATAAAGGATACAGATATAAATACAGATATAGATACAGATATAAAAAAATAATGGATATAGATACAGATACAGATAGAAAAAGATACAGATACAGATTCAGATACAGATACAGATATAGATACATGTGGTATTACTGTCTCCTTGAGAAAAAAGAAAGTTAAATTTCTAGGTCTATCTATCTGGATAATATAGCTATAGATATCACATGCACTATAACTCAGTGGTGATTTTTCTGGGTTGATCACCTCTGGCCCATAGCACAGTTTAGTTGAGTTCACCCAGTATCTTCTGAGATCTTTCTTTAAATCTGACATAGCTTAATGTTCTATGGGAGAAAGAAATGGAAACAGGATGGTTCTTTTATCAGGGAGCATTCTCGTTTATAATTACTGCAGAGATGAGAATTGAACATAAGAAAAATCTGAGAGAAGTAGTGAATTATAGCCTGTAATATCCACGACACCGGGATTCAGATCCCAAACTCCACCATCTCCTAGCCATAAACCACAATATAAGAGAGAATATTATATACCAAAAGTGTTAGTCAGGAAATGCTCTGAAAGGCCAGCAGGAAACCCTCATACTGAAGAGGCTTCATGGAGATGAAACTTGTGGTCTTAGTAGTTAAATACATACAGTTTTCAAAATGTGCCAAGACCTTGGTAAATATGAAAACCTCTCTTAAAAAGTGAAGAGACAGCCTAAAGTATTATTTTCAAAGAGCAGACCATGTTTCTATACCGCTAATTGAGGCGGCCCAATATACATGAAGATTATCTTATAGAAGTATAACATCCATCAAAATGTCTACATAATAATGAGCAAATATATTTTAATGAAACTCCAGAAGAATAGTTGTAAATGAATAGTTTATAGTACAGTATTTTCTCTCTGTCCTTATGTTCACTTTTCTCACTTGACCAAAAAATAAGCAGTCTGCAAATTAAAGAGACAATATTAAAGAAATCCTTATTTTATTTAGAATTCAGAATTGGTACTTTATTTTTTATGTGACATTTAATTTTCTTTGTAGATAAGGGTCTTTCATATGACATCTTTCTACAGTCTTCCTTATAAGCATTAAAAGCAGTGTTCTTAAGGGCAGAAGACCTTTTTTAGTTGATACTTGATCTATGGAGAAATCTCTTCCTTCTCACCATATCATTGGAATTAGTGTCCTGAACTTCCACCCTGAAAGTTAACTACTGAAAAATAAAGTAAAAATACTGAAAAACTCTTGACAGGAGCTTTCTGAATGAGGCACCTTAATTTAAATGTATTTTTATTGTAAGTGCAAATATTGCAATAATTAAACCTCTGATTTTGAAGCATGGCTTTCAGAGGCCTGAGCCTAAACATTTAATGTCCCCAAACAACTCTATTGGAATTCTCTGATGGAGTACCCTCTACATCATTCCTTCACAGCCAGTTTCATTTCACAACACCAGATTTAAAGTACACAATGAACTCTGTCTTGTATTTAATCTGCCAGGTTCTGTTTTTATCACACCAAAAAGTTCCTGAAAAAGAGGAAGGCCTATGACCCAAGCTTTAAGCATCACACGGCCCTTTGTTCCTGGGTCCCAGAAACACAGCTTCTGCCTGGCAGCCGAGGACTGCTTCACCCTGCCATTTTCCAGAAAGCAATCCTCGCACAGGGCTAAGAGAGCAGCCAGAATAATCTGGAAACAGGAATGTTTCTGCACCCTATTTTCTAGTGTATGTGTGTGCATGTTCGAAAGTACCCCCCACCCGAATCTGGGTATCTGGCCCTGAGAATCCCAAGAAAAGATTTCATTAGGGTCATTAGGAAAGGCTCCATTTGAGCTTGTTAAGCAATCCAAGACATCTTCCATAGAGCAATCGGGCCAGTGTTCAGACATTCTGGTCAGTCGGCCAAATTTTCAGGGCAGGAGGCCACTATGACTGTTTTGGGGCTGACATCTTTGAAAGAAATCATCAAAAAAATAAACTATTGTCTTTGAGTTTCATACACTTGAAACACTTGAGGTTTGTTTGTTTGTTTGTTTGTTTGTTTTTCTTGAGATATTTAAAGGAGGTTCTACCACTTAATTCTAATTCCTCACCGCCAGAGAATGTTCCTTTTATCCTGCCCAAATCCCTCCTCCTGTCACTGAAGTCCTCCCTTTCCAGTTCAGAAGAGCATGACTTCTCTATACCAGTTCAATGAACCTTCAGGGTCAAGAACAGATTATTGATGATTCAATCCAATTTGGCAAATAGTCATTGAGCACTATATTCGGTATGCCAATACTCAATACTGCGGTCAATTGCATTGTTGAAAGCTACCATGAGACTAGGCCCTTGGGCAGAGCAGAGACTGAAAGGGAAGATGAGTAATCAAGGCTGAGGCACAGATGATTACCGCTGGGCATTTCGGATTTCTAAGTTTCTTTGCTTTCAGGTTTCTGCTGCTCATGTTTTAATGATTCCCCTTTAAATCTCTCTGAGTGTCTTCCTGCCTCTAGTTACTTACTATTTCTCTAATTCCTATACTAGCTAAACATCTTTACTGCCTTCTTTCATGTCTGTGCCCACTTTGGAAATTTTTCAAGTTTTTGTTTCATTGACGACTTCGGCTAAAATTCTCCAGAGCAAATGAACTGCATTTTCAGTTGGTGAGGCACAGAATCCATTTCCACAATTGAAGAATTACAATTGAATCCACAGACTTGCAAGAGGTATCACTAAATAGTCTCATTTAGTCTCTTGTTTACTGAGATCCTATCTCTGCATGAGGGGCCACCAATAAATTGCCCAGAGTGTAGCGCCATTATGGCTTGTCCCAAGGTCCCCCCAGAGTTGTTTATAGACAGGTGGACGTTGCTGGGAGAGCCACATAAAACAGGTGCAATGGATGCATGAGTCCTCTTGATGGTGGCAATGGATGGAGAAATGGCAATGGGAGCCCTCCGTGGGGGTGGAGAGCATATGTGCTGGCAGGGGCAGCGGCAGCAGCAGCAGCAGCAGAGGCAGCAGGAGAGGAGAAATGGAAAGAGCGTGGGTTTTAATGTATCACCAGCTTCTCTCCCAACCTCATGAAAAGTTTCATCTCCCTTTGGGCCCAAGTAGGTTCTTCTAAGGGGAAGAAAGAGATAGCTAGCTTCCTAGGGTCTCTTCAGACCAATACTCTCCACTAGTGACAGCAAGCTAGCTTTAAGTAGAAGTCCTTAAGCTCCGTTCCCAATTAGCTCTGTGATGAATTGTGCAGTGTCAGGAGAGAAACTGTATTTAGCCTCACTTGGCATGCAAGAGTTCCATGGTGGTATTTACAGGGAACACTCCTGGCGAGGTTGGCGATACTGCTGCCACCATTCGGATTTGTTTGCTTTTTCTCACTGGCACCTGCCATCGCACTGGCAGAAATAACTTGGGATTCAAAGGCAAAGGTGGTTTACCTGTTAGTCTGTGCTCTCAGTATATCCCTGCTTACCCCACAGGGTTATGAAACATCAAGCCCAGATCGTACATTTGCCCAGTACCCTGAAAGATAGATGGTACTCTGCACTGTGTGTAGAATCAAGCATACGGTGCTGAGGGGTAAGCAAATTATATGGGTCACTAAAAGTTGGCTTCCAATCTGGAAATAAAATCCAGAATTACAAACTCTACTTTCTAGATTTTAGTTGCCAAACTCACTTGCCCAATGTCAAGGAGGAGGTATTCAAAATTTTCTCATGTGGTTGTCTCAAATCTCCTTACCATTAAGGAGATATGTGGCAGGGTCGGGGGGGGGGGGGGCAGAATTCTTCATAATTGCCATATTATGTGGAGTTTGTGAGTAAATTGGTTAGTTTGCTTTTAATCCCATTTTTAATTTGGCTTCGTATAATGTAAAATATTGTTGCTCTTTACATATGATCTTAATTAATTGTAGCTCTTACAATGTGATGGTTCTTTTCTCCCCATCCATTTATAACACAATAGAAATGCTCTAGGAGATCTAGGTATCTAGAAGGATTCCTCTAGTGATTATCTTTCCAAACTGAAGAAAAATTTGGTAACAAAAACAATTACTACGCTTTTCATATCAGTTCTTTTTTTTTTTTTTTTAATTTTTTTTTTCAACGTTTATTTATTCTTGGGACAGAGAGAGACAGAGCATGAACGGGGGAGGGGCAGAGAGAGAGGGAGACACAGAATCGGAAACAGGCTCCAGGCTCTGAGCCATCAGCCCCAGAGCCCGACGCGGGGCTCGAACTCACGGACCGCGAGATCGTGACCTGGCTGAAGTCGGACGCCCAACCGACTGCGCCACCCAGGCGCCCCTTCATATCAGTTCTATAAGCTGAGCTTTTCACATCTTATAAGTAACTGTGTTACTCATTCTTTATATAAAATTACAGAATGCAATTGTGTAAATATCACACAAAACATGAACACTTATTTGTGCAACCCATATGATGTATTTAGTTTGACATTAACTTTTTTTTCACTAGCCTTGCATTATCTTTATCCCTTTTTTCTAATAATACGATACTAATCACAGATACATCTTGGATATCTGCTTTTTACTCAACATTATTGGAGATGCAACCCATATAAGTCTTCTTGAAATTTGTACAACTACTTCTTAGAGAGAGCTTTATTTTTCTGTAACCACTTTATTCCAACAAGCTTCATCCGGGACCCTCTTGCTCAGTCATCTCTAATTTCTAAGGCACGTGCTATGGTTTTCTAGTCACATTCAGTGACAAGGACCAGCCCAGTTCTGGTAATCAGGATTCATTTCAGGTGTTTAAAAAAAAAAAATCTAGTCTAAAGCCTGACTTCAGAGATCCACAGTAGAAAAGAAAGGACATGTTTATTTTGTTTATTTTCTTCCTTCTTCAGTTCCCTCTTCTCTTGTCAAAGTCCCCAGGACTGTGGGAGAAAAGAAAGAATTAGACCAAAAAAAAAGCATTAATCATGAATCTTGTTTTTATCCATCTACATTGCTTCCTGTGGGGTCATGCAGAGGTCCTGTGTGAGAAGTTACATGCTCCGTGTTCCCCGATGCAGGCAACATCTGGCTAGTTTCTATATTCCTATCCCTTCCTGCCTCAGAGATCCAGCCCCACAGCCTCTTTTGCTTCTGGGTCCCCCTCTCCTGAGCAGTCAGCTAATATTAGGTCCTTTCACATTGAAAAAACTCATTCCTTTCCTGGCATCCTCCAGGCCTGGGGAAAACTCATTCTACCAAATAAGGAAAGTACAGCTTGTCCAGCCCTATCTTCTCTACTCACCCTAGCATGCTGAGTGAGACCCAGCCAGCCTCACAACTTCAAAATTCTTTGAATAAGAATCAGGAAACAGCTTCCGTGTTCCCCAACTCCTGGAATCACGTAAGAATCTCAGAAGATGCTTCTCCACACTAGTGGCTACATTAAAATACCCTGAGTCTCTTCAGCTCTGGAGCAGGGCTCATGAAAAGAGTACATTGTCCGTCTCACCTTTCTTGCAGACACCCTCCGTTCCTTCAAGTTGTTCTCTTGGATGTCCCTCATATGCCTTGAGGGGGGAGTATGGCGTCTCCGCATTCCTTCTTCCCAAGTAGTAAGGAAATAATGTGGGGAAGCTTGTCTACTAAATTCCCTTCTGTAACCTGCTTGTCATGAACTGGATCTCCCCTCTTAAAAGTTGTCTTATACAGATCTTCAGAGGAAGGTGGGCTTGAAGGTGTAAGGCTGATTCTTTGTTTCTAGAAGTCCTGCAGAGGTATATCTAGCTGTTCCAGTAAAGTTACTTATCACCTGTTTTGTTTTTTTCTTTTCTAAGCTGTACTTACTATTTCCTAATACATCCTGTTACAAACTAAATTGATCCATATCTTTCTTATCACTCAACCCAGGTAAACTGAGTCCTTCTCCTTCCTTCCTTCCACAACCAATCTTCACTAAATCCTACTGGTCCTACTTCTAAAGTATATCTTGAGTCCTGCTTGCAGGTTCTTCTCACATGTTGTTCTTCCTCAAATGATCATGTTCTTACACTTCAAATGGATCCATCCTCCTCCTCCTTGTCAAGTCTGAACTAAAATGTTACTTATCTCACAAGGCTTTTTCAAGGGCTAACTAAATTAATGCCTATGCAAAGTACTTTAGAAACTGTAAATGGCAATGTAAACAGGATGTAAAACTTTAGAAGTCCTGCTATTTGGACTATAGAAGCCAGAAAAAATGGACAAAAGTAGGAAAAGTTTTGGTTTGTATAGAGCAACTGTTTTACTTTAGTCATGAATGAAAAACCTTACATTTTATATACTTTAAGCATTCTTTACCTTGCAACAAAATTCAGGCCATGCAAATTTAAGTGTTTCTTGATAGCACAGTGTTAATTTCCAGGTAATGTCTCAAGTATTGGATTGGGCTATTTCCTTTCTAAGTCATCTGGAACAAGAACATGCTTTTTTGTGTCCCTAAGGTGTAGCACTGACTCATGTCCCTTCTACCGTAACATCTCAGCCTTGCCCCTCAAAGAGCCCTCCTCAGGTGATTTCCTCTCTAGATGCAGTTCTGTTTACCTACCATGATGCTCAGTGGACCCTCCCCATCCCCCCATCTGGGATCACATGAGCAAAACATGAAGTCTTTTGATAGCTCTCTCTCTCACACACACACACACACACACGCACACATGCACACACTTCCCAGGTTACACAGACCCTGCCAAACTGGCATCGTCCTAGTTTACCTGGGCCAAAGAGCAGACTATCAGTATATAAGGGGCAGTTGGTGAGGAGGCTATTTGCCCTTTCACCCCAGTGTGCTGTTATTTTTTGGTCTTTAAATGAATTGTAAAGACACCCAAGAATTCCACAGAACCTTGGTAAAAAAACATATGAAAGTAAAACGAACTTGTCCACACAGTAACAGGCCCAGGCCATAAATTCAGAATATATGCCATTTAGCAGAGACAGCAAGCTGTAAATGGCAGTGAAGGGCAGAAGTTAATTGAACTACCGTGCTCTTGTCACAAGTGGAAAGTAGCCACTACCCGAGACAAGATGGCTGCCCCTAAAGAACCCTATTACAGCCAAGAGATCATATCCTTAGCTCTGCAAGGGCTTATGGGTGAGGGGGAAATCATACACAGATGACCAATTTTTTTATGGTTCACAGCCGATCAAAGTGAAATTCAGCAGCTGTTCAGGACAAGTGACCACTGTAACGGCTGTAATATAACCTACTAAATAGAGAGGGAATTGCATTAGAGCAAGAGGTTAGCCGTGATTATCGGCAGGTGAGTGCTTTATTGAAGTTGAAAGACCATTAACATTGATAGAGTAATTATTTCAACTTGAAAGTAATTACCTTGATGGGTGATAACTTCTCTAGTGTTCCCAGATTTGATTGGGCCAAACAATTGTGAGCTCCTGAAGCCTAGAAAAATATTACAACAATACTGTGATTTTTAAATTACCGAAACCACTGTTGGAATATTTTAATTATGCCGAACAGTGAAAAGATTTTGCCTTATACCAGCTAGTGACCTCTCATGTAGAGAGAGACATTTGCTTTTTAATCCAAATGCAATGACCCACACCCACCACCTGTGAATACATATGTGATGGGTTTGCAAATGAATCTTTTTATCTCGATATAATTTTTAAGGTGAAACATCTTGTTAGTGCTGTAGCTAGGTGTTAACTAAGCTCGAACTGCTGGCATTG